>NW_028162683.1:15000-71579 GCF_964263955.1 Coregonus lavaretus | reverse complement strand
ACTTGGTTAATCTGTTTGGTAGGTTACACACTATTTTTTTTTGTCTGCTCTCTCTCATCTCTTATCACATGGGCAAAATTGTGATGTAGATATTTGAGGGGGACAAACAGGGGGGTCCAGGGGTCCTCCCCCAGAATTTGTTTTTATTTTATCAAAAGCATTTCCTGCAATTCTACACAGTTTGACATGCTAGAGAGTTAGAGCTTAACCACATAGTCCTCAAATGTCTCTGTATACACACATCATGTGCACATGTCCGTAACGCAGGGAAAAGCAGGTCCAATGACTAAGTTAAGAAAGTAAATAAAGAGCCTGACGCAGTTCAGACACCCGGCGTACAAATGTATATCATGTGTAAAAAGGAGGCCTGGGTCATTAAATATACAGTCCATGTATTGAATACATATTTCATGCAGTGTTTGCAAACTAAGTTGTGATAACATCCCATGGGTTATAGATCTAACATGGCCTTCATGGGTCACTGTCCCAACACTGATTATTAATGTCCAGACTAAACTAGCTAGGGGTGTTTCAATTAGTTTATTATTATCATGTACTTATCAATTTAGGACACAATACAGGCACGCACGCATGCACCACTGGCTTGGTGCGAGGGACAGGAACAGGCCGGACCGGGCTGACGACGCGCACCACTGGCTTGGTGCGGGGAGCAGGAACGGGCCGGACCGGGCTGACGACGTGCACCACTGGCTTGGTGCGGGGAGCAGGAACAGGCCGGACCGGGCTGGCGACGCGCACCACAGGCTTGGTGCGAGGGACAGGAACAGGCCGGGCTGGACTGTGGAGACGGACTGGAGGTCTGGAACGGAGAGCTGACACAACCCGTCCTGGCTGAATGCCTATTTCCACACACTCAGTGTGAGGCTTCAGCACAGGACGTACAGGGCTGTGCACTCGTACTGACACTACAGCACGTGGCACTGGCGCAGGATATCCGGGACCGAGGAGGGGTACTGGAGGCCACGAGCGTTGAGCCGGCACACTCCGTCCTGGCTGCATGCCCACCTTAGCACGACACGTGCGTGGTGCTAGCACAGGACGTACAGGACAGTGCCGGAACACTCGCGGCACAGTACGTAGCTCCGCATAACTCGGAACCTGCCCAGTCTCACGCTGCCTAGCCTGAGTACGGGGAGTTGGCTCTGCTCTACCTCTAGGCTCCGCCAACCACCCTTCCAGCCCCCCAAACCTGGTGGCCTCCTCTCCTAAATCGCCGATGCGCCCTGTAGCTGCCTCCAGCAGCCCCGTCGTCCATGCCGTGTGCCCCCCCCCAAAAAATTATTGGGGTTGCCTCTCGCGTGTCCGTCGTCGGCACGGTTGGTGCCGTTTCTCCTCTCTTGCCAGAGCCTGTACCTTTGCCCAGGGCCCTCTGCCCGCGAATATGTCCTCCCATGACCACCATTCGCCCACCTGAGCCATCGTCAGCTTCTCCTCCTGGGCACGCTGCTTGGTCCTTTTATGGTGGGATCTTCTGTCACGATCGTCGTTAGATGAAGCGGACCAAGGCGCAGCGTGGTAAGCGTACATACTTTATTACGTGTTGTACACAACTCACGAACAAAACAACAAACCAAACGATACGTGAAGTCCTAGGTTAACACCAAAACAAACCTTACGGAACAAGATCCCACAATAAACAGTGCCAAACAGGCTACCTAAGTATGGTCCCCAATCAGAGACAACAAGCTACAGCTGCCTCTGATTGGGAACCACCCTGGCCAACATAGAAATACACGAACTAGAACACAACCTAGAAAACTAAACAATGAAACCTACACACCCTGGCTCAACATATAAGAGTCCCAAGAGCCAGGGCGTGACAACAATACTTAGGGGGCTGTTGTCAAGAGCACCTCAGCTTTTGTTCATATGTATTCATTCATCCAGTCAACTGTTGCCCAATATACTTTTTCTTGCACAATACAGGTTCAGCAGACCCACTTTAAATGTGCTTTTAGAGGCCATTCAATTCAATGTTCATCCCCAAAACAAAAACTGTATCAGTAACCGACTTACAACAGAAATATCAAATCTAACATTACGCATTAATGGTGTTGATAAATGTACTACAGAAGCACTGAATAATCTAGACGCAGTTTGAGGAACTTATTCAGGAAAGATCGGGTTTCACTTATCTAAAAACCAGAGCAAGTTTTTCCTAAACCTTCAATATAGAAACGCGACCAAACATAACCCACAGAAAATAGTTACAAACGATGGAGAAAGCCTTATCACACCAAAGGAGATTTTGAATGAGAAAGTAAAATATTTTCAACAAATGTTCTCTTGTCAAGTTCCTGATGAGTTTTGTGATATCCTTCTCCCAAAAAATAATGTTAAACAATCGCTGACACAAACAAAAACTTGTGAAGGCCTAATTACACAGGATGAATTATGGTTGGCATTTGATTCCTTTGAGACTGGGAAACCCCTTGCCTTGATGGCATTCCAATAGAGACACAGTATATCAAACTTTTTATGAACTACTGAATGATCCATTACAATCATGTTTTAATTACTCGTAAATAAAGGGCAGACTGTCAGACACACAAAAAGAGGAACTGATCTCTCTCCTACTGAAGCAGGAGCCAGGGGGGCAATACAAAGACACAGTCTTGTTAAAAAGAGGCGTAAAACAAGGTTGCCCTCTGTCACCATACTTCCATTGCCTTCAGAAAGTATTCACATGCCTTGACTTTTCCACATTTTGTTGTGCTACAGCCTGAATTTAAATTGAGATGTTGTGTCACTGGCCTACACACAATTCCCCATAATGTCAAAGTGGAATTATGTTTTTAGAATGTTTTACAAATTCATTCAAAATGAAAAGCTGAAATGTCTTGATAAGCCTAAATAAGTTCAGGAGTAAAGATTTGCTTAACAAGTCACATAATAAGTTGCATAGACTCACTCTGTGTGCAATAATGGTATTTAACATGATTTTTGAATGACTACCTCATCTGTACCCAACACATACTATTATCTGGAAGGTCCCTCAGTCGGGCAGTGAATTTCAAACACAGATTCAACCACAAAGACCAGTTAGGTTTTCTAATGCCTCGCAAAAAGGGCACTTATTGGTAGATGGGTAAAAAAAATTAAAATAACATTGAACATCCCTTTGAGCATGGTGAAGTTATTAATTAAACTTTGGATGGTGTATCAATACACCTAGTCACTACAAAGATACAGGCGTCCATCCTAGCTCAGTTGCCAGAGAGGAAGGAAATCTCTCAGGGACTTTAAAACAGTTACAGAGTTTAATGGCTGTGATAGGAGAAAACTGAGGATGGATCAACAACATTGTAGTCACTCCACAATATTAACCTAAATGACAGAGAAGGAAGCTTGTACAGAATCAAAATATTCCAAAACATGCATCCTGGTTGCAACAACGCCCTAAAGTAAAACAGAAAAAAAATGGCAAAGAATACAAAGCATTATGTTTGGGGCAAATCCAACACAACACATCACTGAGTACCACTCTTCATATTTTCAAGCATGGTGGTGGCTGCATCATGTTATGGGTATGCTTGACATTGGAGTTTTTTAGGATGAAAAGAAACGGAATAGAGCTAAGCACAGGCAAAATCCTAGAGGAAAACCTGGTTCAAGTTTCTTACCAAGACGACATTGAATGTTCCTGAGTGGCCTTTTGCTTAAATCGGCTTGAAAAACTATAGCAAGACTTGCAAATGACTGTCTAAAAATGATCATCAACCAACCTGACAGAGCTTGAATAATTTGTAAAAGAATAATGTGCAAATATTGTACAATCCAGGTGTGCAAAGCTCTTAGAGAATTACCCTGAAAGACTCACAGGTGTAATCGCTGCCAAAGGCGATTCTAATGTGTATTGAATCAGGGGTATGAATAATTATGTAAATTAGATATTTCTGTATTTCATGTTTAATACATTTTCAAAAATGTCTAAAAACATGTTTTCACTTTGTCATTATAATATATTGTGTGTAGATGGGTGAGAAAAAATATATATTTAATACCTTTTGAATTCAGACAGTAACACAACAAAATGTGGAATAAGTGAAGGGGTATGAATACTTTCTGAAGGCACTGTATATGGCCTTCGCTTGACTGGAGGTTAGGTGGTGAATACTGCCTGCCTGGGGTTTCATAAACATAGACTGGCTGTACAGGGGCCAACCCTTAGATGTAACAACAGCTTGAACTCTTAGAATAAAGGGTTCCAAAAGGGTTCTTCGGCTGTCCCTATAGGAGAACCCATTTTGGTTCCAAGTAGAACTATTTGGGGTTCCATGTAGAACCATCTGTGTAAAGGGTTCTACATGGAACTCAAAAGGGTTTTACCCTCATAAAAAAAAATATTGTAAGGAAAAAGAGGAGGAGAAAGAGAGGAAGAGAGGGAGAGAGGGAGAGAGGGAGAGCAGTGAGTGGTATCATAGGGAATGTTAGAGACATCAATTACTTCAGTACAGTCATGTCTGAATCTGTATCACATTACGGAATCAGTAATGAGGAGAGAGAGAGAGAAACAGAGAGAGCGAGAGAGAGAGAGATAGAGAGAGACAGAGAGAGGGAGCGAGAGAGAGAGAGACAGAGACAGAGACAGAGACAGAGACAGAGAGTGGTGTTGATGATATCCTCAATGAAATGATAAAATATTCAGACCACAAATTCCAATTGGCTATACTTAAACTCTTTAACATCATCCTTAGCTCTGGCATCTTCCCCAATATTTGGAACCAAGGACTGATCACCCCAATCCACAAAAGTGGAGACAAATTTGACCCCAATAACTACCGTGGGATATGCGTCAACAACAACCTTGGGAAGATCCTCTGCATTATCATTAACAGCAGACTAGTTCATTTCCTCAGTGAAAACAATGTACTGAGCAAATGTCAAATAGGCTTTTTACCAAATTACCGTACGACAGACCACGTATTCACCCTGCACACCCTAATTGACAAACAAACAAACCAAAACAAAGGCAAAGTCTTCTCATGCTTTGTTGATTTCAAAAAAGCTTTTCACTCAATTTGGCATTAGGTTCTGCTATACAAATTGATGGAAAGTGGGGTTGGGGGGGAAACATACGACATTATAAAATCCATGTACACAAACAACAAGTGTGCGGTTAAAATTGGCAAAAAACCCACATTTCTTTCCACAGGGCCGTGGGGTGAGACAGGGATGCAGTTTAAGTCCCACCCTCTTCAACATATATATCAACGAATTGGCGAGGGCACTAGAACAGTCTGCAGCACCCGGCCTCACCCTACTAGAATCTGATGTAAAATGTCTAATTTTTGCTGATGATCTGGTGTTTCTGTCACCAACCAAGGAGGGCCTACATCAGCACCTAGATCTTCTGCACAGATTCTGTCAGACCTGGGCCCTGACAGTAAATCTCAGTAAGACAAAAATAATGGTGTTCCAAAAAAGGTCCAGTTGCCAGGACCACAAATACAAATTCCATTTAGACACCGTTGCCCTAGAGCACATAAAAACTATACATACCTCGGCCTAAACATCAGCGCCACAGGTAACTTCCACAAAGCTGTGAATGATCTGAGAGACAAGGCAAGAAGGGCCTTCTACACCATCAAAAGGAACATAAAATTCTACATACCAATTAGGATCTGGCTAAAAATACTTGAATCAGTTATATAACCTATTGCCCTTTATGGTTGTGAGGTCTGGGGTCCGCTCACCAACCAAGAATTCACAAAATGGGACATAATGATCAAAATCCAGAAAAGAGCCGTTAAATTCTATAACCACTCAAAAGGAAGCGATTCTCAAACCTTCCATAACAAAGCCATCACCTACAGAGAGATTAACTTGGAGAAGAGTCCCCTAAGCAAGCAGGTCCTGGGGCTCTGTTCACAAACACAAACAGACCCCACAGAGCCCCAGGACAACAACACAATTAGACCCTACCAAATCATGAGAAAACAAAAAGATAATTACTTGACACATTGGAAAGAATTAACAAAAAAACTGAGCAAACTAGAATGCTATTTGGCCCTAAACAGAGAGTACACAGTGGCAGAATACCTGGCCAATACCAATACCTGAACCAAACTTAAGGAAAGCTTTGACTATGTACAGACTCATTGAGCATAGCCTTGCTATTGAGATAGTCCGTCGTAGGCAGACCTGGCTCTCAAGAGAAGACAGGCTATGTGCACACTGCCCACAAAATGAGGTGGAAACTGAGCTGCACTTCATTTACATTTTAGTCATTTAGCAGACGCTCTTATCCAGAGCAACTTACAGTTAGTGAGTGCATACATTCTTTTTTTAATACCCCCCGTGGGAAACGAACCCACAACCCTGGCGTTGCAAACGCCATGCTCTACCAACTGAGCTACATCCCTGCCGGCCATTCCCTCCCCTACCCTGGGCCAATTGTGCGCCACCCCATGGGTCTCCTGGTCGCGGCCGGCTACGACAGAGCCTGGATTCGAACCAGGATCTCTAGTGGCACAGCTAGCACTGCGATGTAGTGCCTTAGACCACTGCGCCACTCGGGAGGTGGCGCACTTCCTAACCTCCTGCCAAATGCATGACCATATCAGAGAAACTTACTCTATTTCCCTCAGATTACACAGATCCACAAAGAATTCGAAAACATACCCAATTTTGATAAACTCCGTTATCTACTGGGTGAAATACCACAGTGTGCCATCACAGCAGCAGGATTTGTGACCTGTTGCCACAAGAAAAGGGCAACCAGTGAAGAACAAACACCATTGTAAATACAAGCCATATTTATGTTTATTTATTTTCCCATTTGTACTTTAACTATTTGCACATTGTTACAATACTGTATATAGACATAATATGACATTTGAAATGTCTTTATTCTTTTGGAACTTCTGAGTGTAATGCTTACTGTTAATATTTATTGTTTATTTCACTTTTGTTTACCATCTACTTCACTTGCTTTGGCAATGGTAACATATGTTTCCCATGCCAATAAAGCCCTTAAATTGAAATTGAATTGAATTAAAATTGAATTGAGAGAGAGACAGAGAGATAGAGACAGAGACAGAGAGAGAGAGAGAGAGAGAGAGAGAGAGAGAGAGAGGGAGAGAGAGAGAGAGAGACAGAGAGACAGAGAGACAGAGAAAGAGGGTGTCAGAAAGAGAGGAAAGCGAGAGAGAAGAGAAAGAGAGAGATCAATGCAATTAGCAGGTCTTGCTTTTTAATATGGAAACTGTATCCAGGCAACAGCTAGCAAGGAGCTAGAAGTGATCAACTAGACGCTGATTATTTAAGAAACCAATGACTGGATGTTTACTTGCCCGTCTCAGGACTGTAATGGGAGCAGTTTCCATGTGGATTTGCTGTTAAACATCTCTACATGGGGCGGCGTGCAATTGGCCCAGCGTCGTCCAGGGTAGGGGAGGGAATGGCTGGCAGGGATGTAGCTCAGTTGATAGAGCATGGCGTTTGCAACGCCAGGGTTGTGGGTTCGATTCCCACAGGGGGTATGAAAAATAATAATGTATGCACTAACTGTAAGTCGCTCTGGATAAGAGCGTCTGCTAAATGACTAAAATGTAAATGTAAAATGTACATCACAAGGAGAGTGGCCACACAGATTCCTGTGTCTCCTGGTTGGCATTATTGTTAGCGTAGCCTAACGTTACATTAGCGAGTGATTAAGATAACTTGATGGATTTCCTCAGTTGACTGATGGGCTGATCCCTTTGAACAGTACTTAACCTACACACACACATACACACACACACACACTTTCTCTCTCTCTCCCATATACACACCTGATGCCTGCTCCTCTCCCCAGGCCAGTGATCAGTGAGGGCCATCTGGTTGTCCTCTGAGAGTTCTCTGAGTGTTCAGTGTGCCCCCAGGGAGTCCTATCCCAGGCAGCCCAAATAGGCCTAGTGCTACAACATCCAACCACACTGAGCTTGTGCCCCAAATGGCACCCTATTCCCTTTATAGTGCACTACTTTTCTCATCCCCTATAGGTCAAAGATAGTGAACTATATAGGGAATAGGTTGCCATTTGGGACACACTCTGGGAGATATGAGGAGATGTAAGGAGATAGCACAACCTTAACTGGTACATTGAGGGATGGCTAAACTCACTGGCTCCATCAGATCAGAGCTGCCAGCTATGCTTTACCTCCCACCTTACCTCCCACCCTGCCTCCCACCCTGCCTCCCACCCTGCCTCCCACCCTACCTCCCACCCTGCCTCCCACCCTGCCTCCCACCCTACCTACCACCCTGCCTCCCACCCTACCTCCCACCCTGCCTCCCAACCTGCCTCCCACCTTACCGCCCACCCTGCCTCCCACCCTGCCTCCCACCCTACCTCCCACCCTGCCTCCCACCCTACCTCCCACCCTACCTCCCACCCTGCCTCCCACCCTACCCCCCACCCTGCCTCCCACCCTACCTCCCACCCTGCCTCCCACCCTACCTCCCACCCTACCTCCCACCCTACCTCCCACTCTGCCTCCCACCCTACCTCCCACCCTACCTCCCACTCTGCCTCCCACCCTGCCTCCAGTTTTTGGCTTCTATCTGACTGTGAGTTTCTGTCTCCTTTTTCTCGTTCCCACTCAGCCTCTCTCTCTCTCTCTTTCTCTCACACACACACACACACAGAGAGAGAGAAGGGTGAGAAAGATGTGGAAAAGAAAATGAGAGGTTATCCTCTCTCTCTCTCTCTTTCTCTCTCTCTTTCTCTCTACACACACATTCATCACCCCCCCAACACACCCCCTCACACATAATCAGGTGTGTTGACATCCTGTTTATGAACATGTCTCAGGGATTTGATTAGTTCCCTCCTTCCTTCTCCCCACACTTCATTACAGCTCTCAAATCAATTTAGTGCCTCCATCGAACATCTATCTACACAGTACACAGAGCACACAGCAGAATCCAGCACTCTCCCCTCCAGTACCATTACACAGTGAAATATTTAAACAAGCAGCTCCCACAGGAGCCCTGTGATCAATTGATCAATATGAACACCCGGGCAGAAAGTAATACTCAAAAGGAATATTCTTCCATTTGATTGCCGCAGGAAAACATTTTCATGAATAGAGAAGGGACAGATTACATTTTCCAGTCAGCCTAACACACACACACCCGAAGAGACAGGCACATAACACACAAGTGAGTGAACCAACACATACACTTCCTCCCTCTCCACGACAAGAGACCAGACACATAACACACAAGTGAGTGAACCAACACATACACTTCCTCCCTCTCCACGAGAAGAGACCAGACACATCAACACAACAAATGGAGGTTCAAGCCAGGGCATGTTTGTCCCTGCATGAGGCATTGTTAGTGGAATTACCAAATCTGTTCTGGGTTTTCAATGAAACTCTAATGAAAGAACAGGACATTTTAGCATGTCTGTTTACATTGGGCCGTCCCCTTATGTTTCTCTTTCTCAGCTTGTCTGAAGATTACATTTACATTTTAGTCATTTAGCAGACTCTCTTACCCAGAGCAACATACATGAGCAATCAGGGTTACGTTTCTTGCTCAAGTGCACATTGACAGATTATTCACCTAGTGGGCTCAGAGATTCAAACCAGTGACCTTTCGGTTACTTGCCCACCGCTCTAACCACTAGGCTACATGCTGCCCCAGCTCTTGTTATGATTAATTTCCCATTCCTGGTGCACAGTGAGGATGTCCCAATACAAGGCTGATGATTCCCTGCTGCTAACATTCCTGGTGCACAGTGAGGATGTCCCAATACAAGGCTGATGATTCCCTGCTGCTAACATTCCTGGTGCACAGTAAGGATGTCCCAATACAAGGCTGATGATTCCCTGCTGCTAACGTTCCTGGTGCACAGTGAGGATGTCCCAATACAAGGCTGATGATTCCCTGCTGCTAACGAAAAGAAAAGTTGCTGGAATGAAAACGAACCTGAAACTCAAATGATCTGAGCTGATAATGGACCGTTTGAGAGCTATACAACATGTCCTGTGTGTCCGTTTTTCAGTTGTATAACCCCCTTTCTCTTCTCTTTCTCTCCCTCTCTTTCCTCTCCCTCCCTCTCTCACTCCTACAGACAGTAACTTTGTCCTGGGTAATGCTCAGGTGCAGTCCCTCTACCCTATCGTCTACTGTTCTGATGGCTTCTGTGAGCTGACCGGCTACGCCCGCGCCGAGCTGATGCAGAAGAGCTGCGCGTGTCATTTCCTGTACGGGCCGGAGACCAGCGACCAGCTGACGGCGAAGATCCAAGGGGTGTTGGACGACAGGGGGGAGTTTAAGACAGAGCTGGTGTTCTACAAGAAGGGAGGTGAGAGACTACAGGGTGTATCCCAAATAACACCCTATTCTCTATATAGTGCACTACTTTTGACCAGATGCCTCATAGGTAGGGAATAGGGTGGCATTTCAGATGAAACCAGGAAGGTGAGAAACAGAGAGACAGTTGGTCACACCCTAGTCACCAACATTGCCTTATAGGTTCCTGAGAATGAAGCAGCGAACGTTGTGTGTGTGTATTGGGAGGGGGGTAGGTGTGTATGTGTGTGTGTCTGTGCGTACGCGAGCGTGAGAGAGAGTTGTCACTGATGACTCAGGGAAAGAAGACAAATCAACAATTTATGTAGTGTATCAATAAATCTGTGCTTTTATTGATGAGAGCGAATAGGACAGAGATTGATGAGACGGACAACGGCGACAGGGAACTGGGCCATAGGACACATCATATTTGAGGATAAGGAAAGAACTGACATTGAAGAGAAGACCGATTGGTTTTAGACAGGACAAAGTCGGAAAACTAGCTTGGCTGGGAACAGGGCTAGACAGCTGCTACTGGGAGAAATAAGCCTTAAACAAAGACAAGCACAGCCAAATGGAGGACAGTCTCAGTGAGACTTAAAAAGACAAATTAAAGGTTGTTTTGCGCTTTATTGGCACTGCATATGCATACATTAACATTTTACAGCCCTCTGGGGTAGGAGAAGAGAGAAGAAACAAATGTAGTAACGTTTTGTGAATTCCGTCGTCAAGGCGTGTGTGCGTGTGTGTGTGTGTTTGTGTGTGTGTGTGTATGTGTGTGTGTGTGTGTGTGAGAGAGTGTACGTGTGTGTGTGTGTGTGTGTGTGTGTGTGTGTGTGTGTGTGTGTGTGTGTGTATACTTGCTTGTGTCCTCACGACACAACTTGAGCCTCCAGAATGATTCAAGGGTTATTAAGCCCTGTCCCTCATCCTCTGGTCCAGGTCCATATTCACACAGTGTGTTGAACACCATGTAATCCAGCTAATGTCATCCACCAATCCACCCACCTGAAACAGAGAGAACAGCATTAACCATAACAGCCGTGTAATAGGACTCTTTCTCTATGAATATGAGGCTGTTTTATCTTGATTATATCAATTTATGTACAACCACAACATGTCCTCCCGCATCAAACAGTGTTACGTGACTTTGTCAGGGTTGTTTTTAAAGTTCCAGTTGAATCACTGAAAGGCAGAGTGGCAATAAAAGCATGATAAAGAATCCTTGCATCCGCACCAGGGGCCTCGTTTATAACCGTTGAGTACATTTCACACTAAATTTATGCGTGCGGCATTTCTGAAAAGTCTGCAAACGCACACAAAATATTGAGATTTATCAAATTGCCGCATGTCATACATGCGCATGTTTCCCGTTATAAATCAGACCTGTCATAAAACTGTTCACCCATGAACGAGCATTAAAACTCTGCCTGGAAAGCGCCCTCCATTCACCTTTTATGGTGACAATAATACCCTTGATTTGCTGTATAGGCCTAATTTGGAACTATTGGCATTAGGCCACGAGTTTTGGAAGATTCAAAGACAACAGTTATTCGCTGTGGTGTAAGTCCCTAGAGGATGCAATCAGTGTATGGTCAGCTGTGTGCTTATGGAATCCCTACTTCGCTTCAATAGTGAATGCTATGGGGCTCAATATGGTCTCAGTGTTGTGCTTATCATAACAGGTTGAATATTGCCTGCCAGCACCTTCATGTAGTTGATGGTGATTGATTAGTCAAATTGTGGAATAATTAATCACCTCACCTGAGCAAAGCCTTACCTCACCTGAGCAAAGCCTTACCTCACCTGAGCAAAGCCTTACCTCACCTGAGCAAAGCCTGGAGGAGGCTAATTTATGCCTGACACACACCATCATTATACATCATCTTTGTCATTGTCTTCATCACCACCACTGCCACCATCATCATCATCATCTGTTTTAACCATGAACACAGTATGACAGCGAGATAATAAAACCAAAAAACCAAGAAGAAGAACATCTGTCTCATCATTGCAGTTACATCATAGGGGTCATTCATACGGGCACAGAAGACATCAAACTGTTTTTTACCTTATTTTTAAAGCTGCCCAGAGAGGACGTTGTTTTTATGGGCAGAGGCAACTCATTCCACTCTGAGGCTCCAGTATACAAGAAAGTACCTTTCCCAGCATTACTCCTGAACCTGTATAAGCACACATTAGCAACACCTGATTTGGTGCTGTGATTGTGTGCATCCCTAACACAGGGAAAGTATTTAGTGTAAATAGTCACAGTGTGAGGAGAGAGACTCACAGACCTGTATGACCTGGGTCAGTCTCTTCTCTTCTGACTTCACACCTCTACACATGATCTCTTCTGTCACTCTCCTGCCTGCCTGCTAAACATCTGGGAGGATATAGCATGGCTCACCTCTCACTGCCAGTCACAACCAGGGGTGACAGTAGATTTGATTTCTTCCCGGTACGGGACCTCTTATGTGTGCACATACTTTAAAAATGTATTATCTTTTAATGTGGCATAAACACAACCAGCAGTGATGGTTTCCTCTGATTGTTAAACAAAAGGCTCCTTTGAGTCTGGCTACCTGCGCACGTTCGTCCACTCTAGAAGAATTCCCACATCCATACAGTGCACTGTGCACCTGGAACCTGGAACAAGACATCTGTTACAAAACACCAAAAGGTTTAATGAATGACATTCGGCAATTGTCAAATAGGGCTACGCTTTTGAGCTGAATTGATGCGTCCACTGCTCTCCGCGCGCGTCTCGGCCACTCATTTCTGCCTTGGCAAAATGTCACCGTTGTTTTCTAACCTCACCGCATTTTGGATCGTACTTCCACGGGTTTTCAAGTCCATTCACTCTGACACTGACATGCGCTAATGATAAATAATAGTGTAGTCTTTTCATCCTTGTTTTAATTATTGTGATAGGCTCATTTTTTACTGGTACGGTGTACCCCCACTATTTATTTTGTTGGTACTCTGTACCGGACCGTTCCGACTTGCTTTCACCCCTGGTCACAACAACCAATACAGTATGGTAAAGAAAGGGGGATTCAAATAAAATAAAATCAAATTGTATGTGTCACATGCGCCGAATACAACAGGTATAGACCTTACCGTGAAATGCTTACTTACAAGCCCTTAAGTATTGTATGGATTGTTAGGTTCTAAACAAACAGAGTAAAAACTCAAACGGATGACTAGAAAACATTTATTCACACACTTGGTCAAACAGCTGCTAAGACAAAGACATGTTTACACAAGCACATACACTACCGTTCAAAAGTTTGGGGTCACTTAGAAATATCCTTGTTTTCGAAAGAAAAGCAATTTTGTTGTCCATCAAAATAACATCAAATTGATCAGAAATACAGTGTAGACATTGTTAATGTTGTAAATGGCTATTTTAGCTGGAAACTGCAGATTTTTAATGGAATATCTACATAGGCATACAGAGGCCCATTATCAGCAACCATCAGTCCTGTGTTCCAATGGCACGTTGTGCTTGCTAATCCAAGTTTATCATTTTAAAAGGCTAATTGATCATTAGAAAACCCTTTTGCAATTATGTTAGCACAGCTGAAAACTGTTGTGCTGATTAAAGAAGCAATAAAACTGGCCTTCTTGAGACTAGTTGAGTATCTGGAGCATCAGCAATTGTGGGTTCGATTACAGGCTCAAAATGGCCAGAAACAAGTAACTTTCTTCTGAAATTCGTCAGTCTATTCTTGTTCTGAGAAATGAAGGCTATTCCATGCGATAAATTGCCAAGAAACTGAAGATCTCATACAACGCTGTGTACTACTCCCTTCACAGAACAGCGCAACCAGAATAGAAAGAGGAGTGGGAGGCTCCAGTGCACAACTGAGCAAGAGGACAAATACATTAGAGTGTCTAGTTTGAGAAACAGACGCCTCACAGGTCCTCAACTGGCAGCTTCATTAAATAATACCCGCAAAACACCAGTCTCAACGTCAACAGTGAAGAGGCGACTCCGGGATGCTGACCTTCTAGGCAGAGTTGCAAAGAAAAAGCCATATCTCAGACTGCCCATCTTAATCTTTTATTTTTATTGGCCAGTCTGAGATATGGCTTTTTCTTTGCAATTCGCCTCTTCACTGTTGACGTTGAGACTGCTGTTTTGCGGGTACTATTTAATGAAGCTGCCAGCTGTCAACTCCTTGCACATCTAGACATTCAATACATCTCTGTTGCTAGTCAGGAACTTAATTAGTTCCTCTTACTGGTATAGTCATGTCCCCACCTCCTGCTAGAACCTTTGTGTGCATGTAAGTATATGTGTGTAACAGGACTGTTCCTCCTAACTTCATCTGACCCGACCTCGGGCCGAATTCCTCACTCCTCCCTACTCCACGGCTGGCCTACCTTATCAGTGACTGAAACCAGTATTTTGCCCTTTGCCTCCCTCCTTAGGAGCCATGAGATTTAACAATACCATGTTTTGACAGAATGTAAACTTTCTGCACTCCCCATTCCTCACTCAGTAACTTTCCATACACCTAGTTCTTAACCACCCTCCATTGACCCCAACATATTTATTCCGATACATGTAAAGTCATCAATAAGTTATAGTATGGTAACATGAATAAGGATATTTCAAGCTAGAATCCAACAGGATGTACATTCATAAAGTATGGATGACATCAGTTGAATAGAGACTAGCAAACTATTTCTCTGGTCTGGTTAGCTCATTTGTTTTCATGCAGCCAGCTAGGGCCAAACTCATTTCACTTTCTGAATGACCCTTTTGGAACTACGCTTCCTAAAATGAAAAAGCTTTTATTCACTAATAAAGACATCCTGCATTTGTCTCTCTCTCCATCAGTAATAACTGTGTCTAATAGAGAAGCTCTAGGCTTTGACAGGGTGCAGAATATGAAGCTAGACATGCACACAACCACACAGCATTTAAATGAGTTAGCAAAATAACAGACAAACGCATGCGTGATGCACACATGCTTGTTTTGAACTAAGACTTGGCAGACCACTTCCATACACAGAGTGCCCTTCCAGAGACACAAAACAAAATAAAGTGAGGTAGTGAGATGTTGTTTTCTGTGTTTTGCTGTTATTGTAACATACTGGGCTAGAGCAGTCAGTAGCTTTTCCAATCTCTACAGGAGATGGCAGGAGCTTTTCCAATCTCTACAGACAGCTGGAGATGATTTAGTTGTGTGAATGGACTATGTAGTAGAATGACGTGTGCGTGTGTGCGTGAGTGTGTACTTTAAATAACATTCTTAGAATGTTCTCTACATGTTCTCTGAATGTTTGTCAAGTTTCTTAAAAGTGCTGAGAATGTTCCAAAGCCAAGCAACTATCCTGAACCATTCCCAGAAAGTTGTGGGAAGGTTGTATGGAAAATAACTATAGGACAACCACGCTCTCACCAAGCTCTAAGAAACATCGGGTTCTCAGAACGTTATGTGCTAGCTGGGATGTATACATCTTTATCAGTATCATCTCCATCTCTTTTTGTACCAATCTGCCACAACAAATATTTACCTGATTCACTGTGTTTTTCTACCAGTATGTGAGCAGTAGTCTCCTTTCAGAGCCACTATGCCTCCAGTGAGTGATATGCACCTCTATCTGCGTTCCAGGTACCCAGTTCTGGTGTCTGCTGGACATCGTGCCCATTAAGAATGAGAAGGGAGAGGTGGTGCTGTTTCTGGTGTCCCACAAGGACATCACTGACAACAAGAAGGACCAGGACCCAGAGCAAGGCCCCGAGACTGGTGAGTTACCCTGGGTTAGACCAGGACCCAGAGCAAGGCACCGAGACTGGTGAGTTACCCTGAGTTAGAATCTGACTTAACTTGGCTTAGAGTCTGACTTAACATGGGTTAACCTGGGTTAGAGTAGGTCTTAACTTGGGTTAACTTGGGAGGGAGTAGAGAGAGACAAGATAGAGAGAGACAGAGACAGAAAGAGACAGAAACAGAAATGGAGAGCGAGACCGAGACAGGGAGAGAGGATAGAAAGATCTGAGTATTTGATTATTTTATACCGTCAAATTAGCTTTTACAGCTGTTCTCTATCAAATGTATACTTCAGAGAAAGGCTACCTTGATGATAGCTAAATACTATTTAAACGCTTGCCTTCCAATTCCCCCTTGCCTTCCTGTCTTATACTTATGCTAAAATGTTTATTCTATTCTACTGAGCCATTACTTTATGTTCGTATTTATATATTTTATTATTGTTTTTTGCATTGTCGAGAAGGAACCTGCAAATAAGCATTCGTTGGATGGTGTATACCATGTTTATCCCGTACATACGACTAATAAAAGTTGAAACCTGAAACTACCTGATCTGCTCCTAAACTCTGCCATTCTCCCTCTCTGCCACTCTCTGGGATTGTTCTAATGCATATCTCATTTGGCTACAGATGACTCAGCTTCATTCAGCTGTATTCAGCTTCACTGGAGGCTGATTCAGTTTTGTTCCAGACACTACACAGGGTTACTAAATTTTTTACTAAAGCCAGACAAATTACAGAGTGAAATGATGAGAGATAGATAGAGCTGACGAATAGGTAGAGAGAGAAGGATGGAGGGAGAGAGAGAGAGAGAGAGAGAGAGAGAGAGAGGGAGGGAGAGAGAGAGGTGTTAATGTTTTCTGTTCTGTGATTTATCACAAGGACGTAATGACTGTAACCTTTAACGAGCCTCATCAGCATACAGGTGTTACACTGTTATAGATTAGGGAGGGAGGAAGGGAGGGATGGATGGAGAGAGAAAAGTGGGAGAGAGAGACAGAGAAAGAGATTGAGAGAGAGGAGGGGGGCGGGTATTTGAGACAGTTGGTTGTTCTGTTTGGTAGGTTACACACTTTATTGTTGTCTGCTCTCTCTCTCTCTCTCTCTTATATGTTATCACAAGGGCAAAATTCTGGTGTAGATATTTGGAGGGGGCGAACAGTAGACGCGGGGTCCTCCCCCAGAATGTTTTGGGACTTTGTTAAATGCATTTCCTGCAATTCTACACAGTTTGACATTACTTACAGTGAGGGAAAAAAATATTTGATCCCCTGCTGATTTTGTACGTTTGCCCACTGACAAAGACATGATCAGTCTATAATTGTAATGGTAGGTTTATTTGAACAGTGAGAGACAGAATAACAACAAAAAAATCCAGAGAAACGCATCTCAAAAATGTTATAAATTGATTTGCATTTTAATGAGGGAAATAAGTATATGTCATGAGGCTGAGAGAATATTTAGCCATTTTAGAGTTAATTTCCTGCAATTCTACAAATGTTGCAATGGGCCAGATAGAGAAATTTGCTTTTTTATAGCTCATCTCATGCTATTCTTCACATTTTCCCATGAGGATGAGATTTGTTTTTGCAGTTTTTAGAGCTAATATCCTGCTACTCTAAACATTTTGCCATGAGGCTGAAAGAAAATGTTGCGGTTTTAAAGTAACTGTCCAGTGAAAAACTCACTTTTCAAATAAAATCAAAAAAAAATTGTCACATACACCGAATACAACAGGTGTAGACAGACAAAATTAAACGGCCTATTTATATAATGAATATGAATTCGGAGACAGAAATTATTAAATATTAAAGCATTAGACCTATCACCAAAAGCTTCAGTCATACAAAAGTTATACTTAAATCCGAACTGGTTCTCTAGCAAATTAGTAAGATTGTCTCACCCAATGTTCAAGAATGGCCTTTTTCCCTTTATTCAGATTACAACCTCGCACTTTCAGTTATTTGAAAAGGAAATCATCTCCCAAATATCACTATTTCTAAAACAAGCCATAGAAAGTTGGTTGCAATTTCAATGTAATCCTCCAGAAACGACAGAACAAATAATGCAACAAATATACTAATTTGACAAAATGTTTAAAAAAGGTATAATCTTCGTAAATGATATCATTGGTAGGACTGGTGGAGTTATGTCGCACATGCAGCTAACAAAAACATGTCTGCTCTACCCAAAATTTCAACCAAATAATTGCAGCATTACCGCAAAAATGGAAGAGGAAAGTGGAAGGGGGAAAAAGTAAGGAACTTGTCTGTCGGCCTTGCATTAAAGAACATCATTGGTTAAAGAAAACTGTGATAAATAAAAAAGTATACTAGTTTCATTTAAGGACCAAAGGATTGACAGCCGTCCCATATAGATTGCAAAATAGTTGGGAAGAGATTTTTGACATACCGATCCCATGGCATAGTGTTTATGAATTTATACGCAAAACGACGCCGGATTCAAAACGTATTATTATTAGATCATTTGTTTTGGTACTGTCCATTTGTAGCTTGTTTTTGGACACAGGTCCAGGAATGGCTAAAGGATTGTAATATTTACCTGGAGCTAACCTTGCAGATAGCATTACTGGGTGATCTGAAAAGTCATAGTCAATCGATCAATAATATAATAATACTTTTAGCAAAAATGTTTATTTTCAATTTACAATCTGTAGAAACAATGAGAATAGAAAGGTTCAGAACTTTAGTAAAACATCACAGTACAGTTGAAAAATATATGGCAAATAGAAATCCAATATGGATGGTGTTAAGAGATAGATGGGTGGTGTCGAAGGGAGTTGAAGGATGGGACTAATAACAACTAACAACAACTAATAACAACAATATATTTAATAATGTAAGCATACTGTGTCCATAATAAGTATATAGGTTATAGGTTGAGAGCTTTTGTGAAAGAGCACAGTTAGAAAGATATGGCATATAGAAGCAAACCGGATGGACATCATGGAAATTATCGGAGAAGTTGAGGGTAGAGGAAGTTCAGGAGTAAAAACAAACCAAATTGAATTATTGTAAAATTGACTGTGTCCATAAAATGTATATAGTATGTATAAGTTGGAAGTAGAGGCCTAAGCATTGTTGTACACTAGTTTACTCTAATTAGGGAAGGGGCTGTGGGGTTGGAAAGTAATAAAGGGAAATATATTTATAAAAAGGATATGTATATGTATGTGTATGGATGTACGTATGTGTATGTATGTATGTGTGTGTATATATATAAATGTAAATGGTACAGTGAAATGGTTACAAGCATAGTGGAGTCTTTTGGTTAGACATGTAGCTAGCTAGCGAGCTAAACAATGAAACATAATCCCAATTCATAACATTACTACCATGCATGAATCTGAAGGTAGCTAAAGCTAACCAACTAGGTTCAATGTTAGCTAGTTAGCTAACATTAGGCTATAACGAGTAATGCAAATGGTTTCTGAGATTTATTATTAAGGCACATGAAAGTTCACATGTTCCAGAAGGCATTTCTGCCCCCCAAAAAACATTTTGATAAAACATGTATGTTTACATTCAAATGGCTCTCCTGTGAAGTAGTGACATGCGACATACGCCTAGTTTTCTGAAACGAGTCACAATTGGTTAGGAGCCCGTAAAACGGCAGCCATCCCCTCCGGTGCCATTTAAATGTTCATATTCTGTTAACTCATACCCCCAAAAATTTGATGGCTCATCCTATACTCGTATTTGTGACCAAAGCATAAATTGGAGAAAAAACACTTCAAAAACACCACCTCAAACATGTATCTGAAACAGACATGTACATTTTTTTTGCTATTTCCTCATACAGGATGATGTCCAATCAGCGGGCTACTCGCATTAATAATCTCTCTCTCTATTCACCATCTCTCTCTCTCTCTATTCACCATCCCTCTCTCTCTATTCACCATCTCTCTCTCTATTCACCATCTCTCTCTCTCTATTCACCATCTCTCTCTCTATTCACCATCTCTCTCTCTCTATTCACCATCTCTCTCTCTATTCACCATCTCTCTCTCTCTCTCTATTCACCATCTCTCTCTCTCTATTCACCATCTCTCTCTCTATTCACCATCTCTCTCTCTCTATTCACCATCTCTCTCTCTCTATTCACCATCTCTCTCTCTCTATTCACCATCTCTCTCTCTCTATTCACCATCTCTCTCTCTCTATTCACCATATCTCTCTCTCTATTCACCATCTCTCTCTCTCTATTCACCATCTCTCTCTCTCTATTCACCATCTCTCTCTCTCTCTCTATTCACCATCTCTCTCTCTCTATTCACCATCTCTCTCTCTCTATTCACCATCTCTCTCTCTCTATTCACCATCCCTCTCTCTCTATTCACCATCTCTCTCTCTATTCACCATCCCTCTCTCTCTATTCACCATATCTCTCTCTATTCACCATCTCTCTCTCTATTCACCATCTCTCTCTCTCTATTCACCATCTCTCTCTCTCTCTATTCACCATCTCTCTCTCTCTATTCACCATCTCTCTCTCTCTATTCACTATCTCTCTCTCTCTATTCACCATCTCTCTCTCTATTCACCATCTCTCTCTCTCTCTATTCACCATCTCTCTCTCTATTCACCATCTCTCTCTCTCTATTCACCATCTCTCTCTCTCTATTCACCATCTCTCTCTCTATTCACCATCTCTCTCTCTCTATTCACCATCTCTCTCTCTATTCACCATCTCTCTCTCTCTATTCACCATCTCTCTCTCTCTCTATTCACCATCTCTCTCTCTCTATTCACCATCTCTCTCTCTCTATTCACCATCTCTCTCTCTCTATTCACCATCTCTCTCTCTCTATTCACCACCCCTCTCTCTCTATTCACCATCTCTCTCTCTCTATTCACCATCTCTCTCTCTCTATTCACCATCTCTCTCTCTCTATTCACCATCTCTCTCTCTCTATTCACCATCTCTCTCTCTCTATTCACCATCTCTCTCTCTCTATTCACCATCTCTCTCTCTCTATTCACCATCTCTCTCTCTCTATTCACCATCCCTCTCTCTCTATTCACCATCCCTCTCTCTCTATTCACCATCTCTCTCTCTCTATTCACCATCTCTCTCTCTCTATTCACCATCCCCCTCTCTCTATTCACCATCTCTCTCTCTCTATTCACCATCCCTCTCTCTCTATTCACCATCTCTCTCTCTCTATTCACCATCTCTCTCTCTCTATTCACCATCCCTCTCTCTCTATTCACCATCCCTCTCTCTCTATTCACCATCTCTCTCTCTCTATTCACCATCTCTCTCTCTATTCACCATCTCTCTCTCTATTCACCATCTCTCTCTCTATTCACATCTCTCTCTCTCTATTCACCATATCTCTCTCTCTATTCACCATCCCTCTCTCTCTATTCACCATCTCTCTCTCTATTCACCATCCCTCTCTCTCTATTCACCATCCCTCTCTCTCTATTCACCATCTCTCTCTCTCTATTCACCATCTCTCTCTCTATTCACCATCTCTCTCTCTCTATTCACCATCTCTCTCTTTCTCTATTCACCATCTCTCTCTCTCTATTCACCATCTCTCTCTCTCTATTCACCATCTCTCTCTCTCTATTCACCATCTTTCACTCTCTATTCACCATCTCTCTCTCTCTATTCACCATATCTCTCTCTCTATTCACCATCTCTCTCTCTCTATTCACCATCTCTCTCTCTCTATTCACCATCTCTCTCTCTCTCTATTCACCATCTCTCTCTCTCTATTCACCATCTCTCTCTCTCTATTCACCATCTCTCTCTCTCTATTCACCATCTCTCTCTCTCTATTCACCATCCCTCTCTCTCTATTCACCATCTCTCTCTCTCTATTCACCATCTCTCTCTCTCTATTCACCACCCCTCTCTCTCTATTCACCATCCCCCTCTCTCTTTACCTTGGTTTACTGATGAGTCAGTCAGTTACTTCCTGTTAGACTCACCTGTGGCCCCAAACACTGTAAAGGTGTCTTATTAACAGTGAAGGGATGGAGGGAGAGAGGGAGGGAGGTTTTCCTATGTATTGTCAAAGACTCCAGCCACCCTAGTCATAGACTGTTCTCTCTGCTACGGCACGGCAAGCAGTACCGGAGCGCCAAGTCTAGGTCCAAAAGGCTTCTTAACAGTTTTCTGAAACGAGTCACAATTGGTTAGGAGCCCGTAAAACGGCAGCCATCCCCTCCGGTGCCATTTAAATGTTCATATTCTGTTAACTCATACCCCCAAAAATTTGATGGCTCATCCTATACTCGTATTTGTGACCAAAGCATAAATTGGAGAAAAAACACTTCAAAAACACCACCTCAAACATGTATCTGAAACAGACATGTACATTTTTTTTGCTATTTCCTCATACAGGATGATGTCCAATCAGCGGGCTACTCGCATTAATAATCTCTCTCTCTATTCACCATCTCTCTCTCTCTCTATTCACCATCCCTCTCTCTCTATTCACCATCTCTCTCTCTATTCACCATCTCTCTCTCTCTATTCACCATCTCTCTCTCTATTCACCATCTCTCTCTCTCTATTCACCATCTCTCTCTCTATTCACCATCTCTCTCTCTCTCTATTCACCATCTCTCTCTCTCTATTCACCATCTCTCTCTCTATTCACCATCTCTCTCTCTCTATTCACCATCTCTCTCTCTCTATTCACCATCTCTCTCTCTCTATTCACCATCTCTCTCTCTCTATTCACCATCTCTCTCTCTCTATTCACCATATCTCTCTCTCTATTCACCATCTCTCTCTCTCTATTCACCATCTCTCTCTCTCTATTCACCATCTCTCTCTCTCTCTATTCACCATCTCTCTCTCTCTATTCACCATCTCTCTCTCTCTATTCACCATCTCTCTCTCTCTATTCACCATCCCTCTCTCTCTATTCACCATCTCTCTCTCTATTCACCATCCCTCTCTCTCTATTCACCATATCTCTCTCTATTCACCATCTCTCTCTCTATTCACCATCTCTCTCTCTCTATTCACCATCTCTCTCTCTCTCTATTCACCATCTCTCTCTCTTTATTCACCATCTCTCTCTCTCTATTAACCATCTCTCTCTCTCTATTCACCATCTCTCTCTCTATTCACCATCTCTCTCTCTCTATTCACCATCTCTCTCTCTATTCACCATCTCTCTCTCTCTATTCACCATCTCTCTCTCTCTATTCACCATCTCTCTCTCTATTCACCATCTCTCTCTCTCTATTCACCATCTCTCTCTCTATTCACCATCTCTCTCTCTCTATTCACCATCTCTCTCTCTCTCTATTCACCATCTCTCTCTCTCTATTCACCATCTCTCTCTCTCTATTCACCATCTCTCTCTCTCTATTCACCATCTCTCTCTCTCTATTCACCACCCCTCTCTCTCTATTCACCATCTCTCTCTCTCTATTCACCATCTCTCTCTCTCTCTATTCACCATCTCTCTCTCTCTATTCACCATCTCTCTCTCTCTATTCACCATCTCTCTCTCTCTATTCACCATCTCTCTCTCTCTATTCACCATCTCTCTCTCTCTATTCACCATCTCTCTCTCTCTATTCACCATCCCTCTCTCTCTATTCACCATCTCTCTCTCTCTATTCACCATCCCTCTCTCTCTATTCACCATCTTTCACTCTCTATTCACCATCTCTCTCTCTCTATTCACCATATCTCTCTCTCTATTCACCATCTCTCTCTCTCTATTCACCATCTCTCTCTCTCTATTCACCATCTCTCTCTCTCTCTATTCACCATCTCTCTCTCTCTATTCACCATCTCTCTCTCTCTCTATTCACCATCTCTCTCTCTCTATTCACCATCTCTCTCTCTCTATTCACCATCCCTCTCTCTCTATTCACCATCTCTCTCTCTCTATTCACCATCTCTCTCTCTCTATTCACCACCCCTCTCTCTCTATTCACCATCCCCCTCTCTCTTTACCTTGGTTTACTGATGAGTCAGTCAGTTACTTCCTGTTAGACTCACCTGTGGCCCCAAACACTGTAAAGGTGTCTTATTAACAGTGAAGGGATGGAGGGAGAGAGGGAGGGAGGTTTTCCTATGTATTGTCAAAGACTCCAGCCACCCTAGTCATAGACTGTTCTCTCTGCTACGGCACGGCAAGCAGTACCGGAGCGCCAAGTCTAGGTCCAAAAGGCTTCTTAACAGCTTCTACCCCCAAGCCATAAGACTCCCGAACAGCTGATCAAATGGCTACCTGGACTATTTGCATTGTCGTCCCCCCCCACCCCACCCCACCCCGTCTTTTACGCTGCTGCTACTCTCTGTTTTTTATCTATGCATAGTCACTTTAACTCTACCTACATGTGAGGAGCAGCAGCGTAAGGCAATCTGAACCTAGATCTGTGGTTAATAAACCCTCCACCCCCACAAGGACCACAATGGAAATAGGTCTGATGACTGTGTTTTTAAATCCTTTAAAATATATGTTTATGTGCGTTGTTGTACTCACATGGCTGAGGCAACTCTTTATGTATTTTCCATTTCTCAAATAAAATGTCAATAAAAATGTAGCAATTCATTCATTAATTCTTTAATTCCTCAACCTTCTCTGTGTTCCCAGATGAGGAGACGGGTCTGGAGGTGCACAAGGTCACCCGTCCTCCAGGCTTCAACACCAACCGCAGACGCAGCCGGGCCGTGCTCTACCACCTGTCTGGACACCTGCAGAAACAGGACAAGAGCAAGATTAAACTCAACAACGTGAGTCGACCTATTACACGCACACGCGCACACACACACACACAGACACACACACACACACACACACACACACACACACACACACACCTTGCCTTGACAGCTTAGTGTCCAACCACATCTCAAGGATCGCTACAAGGACATTGAGTAAGTTTGCTTTGAGGAAGCTTACTCAATCTACAAATCCAGTTCCTACTGTCCCAGCCACTTTCATGTTTATCCATAGAAATGGGTTTGGGCCAGTAATGGACGACAGAGAGAGGTGACTTCACACCAGATGGGATGAAGGTTGTTGGATCCGACTGAGCAGGTTCTCCTTGACTTTGGTGAAAATAACCTTGCATTTGTTATTCTGTTCATGTAGACATGCAGTAGTTTACAAAATAGAGAACTCCTCCTTACTATTCTATGGGATATAACTAGAACCAACCAGAACCTAAGGTTTCCTGTTCAGGTCATGTTGTCAGGAAAACCCCCAGACCATAAGTATGTCTAATTTTACATGTGTTACTAGTATCTTAAGACCTGTTGTTGACGTGTCTCTCTCCCTCCTCACCCCTCCTGAACATGTTGTTGATGTGTCTCTCTCTCCTCACATCCTCCTGAACATGTTGTTGATGTGTCTGTCTCTCCTCACCCCCCTGAACATGTTGTTGATGTGTCTCTCTCTCCTCACATCCTCCTGAACATGTTGTTGATGTGTCTCTCTCTCCTCACATCCTCCTGAACATGTTGTTGATGTATCTGTCTCTCCTCACCCCTCCTGAACATGTTGTTGATGTGTCTGTTTCTCCTCACATCCTCCTGAACATGTTGTTGATGTGTCTGTCTCTCCTCACATCCTCCTGAACATGTTGTTGATGTGTCTGTATCTCCTCACATCCTCCTGAACATGTTGTTGATTTGTCTGTATCTCCTCACCCCTCCTGAACATGTTGTTGATGTGTCTGTCTCTCCTCACATCCTCCTGAACAGGTTGTTGATGTGTCTGCCTCTCCTCACATCCTCCTGAACATGTTGTTGATGTGTCTGTCTCTCCTCACATCCTCCTGAACAGGTTGTTGATGTGTCTGCCTCTCCTCACATCCTCCTGAACATGTTGTTGATGTGTCTGTCTCTCCTCACATCCTCCTGAACATGTTGTTGATGTGTCTGTCTCTCCTCACCCCTCCTGAACATGTTGTTGATGTGTCTCTCTCTCCTCACATACTCCTGAACATGTTGTTGATGTGTCTGTCTCACCTCACATCCTCCTGAACATGTTGTTGATGTGTCTCTCTCTCCTCACCCCTCCTGAACATGTTGTTGATGTGTCTATCTCTCCTCACATCCTCCTGAACATGTTGTTGATGTTTCTGTCTCTCCTCACATCCTCCTGAACATGTTTTTGATGTGTTTGTCTCACCTCACACCCTCCTGAACATGTTGTTGATGTGTCTGTATCTCCTCACCCCTCCTGAACATGTTGTTGATGTGTCTGTCTCTCCTCACATCCTCCTAAACATGTTGTTGATGTTTCTGTCTCTCCTCACATCCTCCTGAACATGTTGTTGATGTGTCTGTATCTCCTCACCCCTCCTGAACATGTTGTTGATGTGTCTTTCTCTCCTCACCCCTCCTGAACATGTTGTTGATGTGTCTGTCTCTCCTCACATCCTCCTAAACATGTTGTTGATGTTTCTGTCTCTTCTCACATCCTCCCGAACATGTTGTTGATGTGTCTGTCTCTCCTCACCCCTCCTGAACATGTTGTTGATGTGTCTGTCTCACCTCACATCCTCCTGAACATGTTGTTGATGTGTCTGTCTCTCCTCACATCCTCCTGAACATGTTGTTGATGTGTCTGTCTCACCTCACATCCTCCTGAACATGTTGTTGATGTGTCTGTCTCTCCTCACCCCTCCTGAACATGTTGTTGATGTGTCTGTCTCTCCTCACCCCTCCTGAACATGTTGTTGATGTGTCTGTCTCTCCTCAAATCCTCCTGAACATGTTGTTGATGTGTCTCTCTCTCTCCTCACCCCTCCTGAACATGTTGTTGATGTGTCTCTCTCTCCTCACATCCTCCTGAACATGTTGTTGATGTGTCTCTCTCTCCTCACCCCTCCTGAACATGTTGTTGATGTGTCTCTCTCTCCTCACATCCTCCTGAACATGTTGTTGATGTGTCTGTCTCTCCTCACGTCCTCCTGAACATGTTGTTGATGTGTCTGTCTCAACTCACCCCTCCTGAACATGTTGTTGATGTGTCTATCTCTCCTCACATCCTCCTGAACATGTTGTTGATGTGTCTGTCTCACCTCACATCCTCCTGAACACGTTGTTGATGTGTCTTTCTCTCCTCACCCCTCCTGAACATGTTGTTGATGTGTCTCTCTCTCCTCACCCCTCCTGAACATGTTGTTGATGTGTCTGTATCTCCTCACCCCTCCTGAACATGTTGTTGATGTGTCTGTCTCTCCTCACGTCCTCCTGAACATGTTGTTGATGTGTCTCTCTCTCCTCACCCCTCCTGAACATGTTGGTGATGTGTCTGTATCTCCTCACCCCTCCTGAACATGTTGTTGATGTGTCTGTCTCTCCTCACGTCCTCCTGAACATGTTGTTGATGTGTCTCTCTCTCCTCACATACTCCTGAACATGTTGTTGATGTGTCTGTCTCTCCTCACCCCTCCTGAACATGTTGTTGATGTTTCTGTCTCTCCTCACATCCTCCTGAACATGTTGTTGATGTGTCTGTCTCTCCTCACCCCTCCTGAACATGTTGTTGATGTGTCTGTATCTCCTCACCCCTCCTGAACATGTTGTTGATGTGTCTGTTTCTCCTCATATCGTCCTGAACATGTTGTTGATGTGTCTGTCTCTCCTCACATCCTCCTGAACATGTTGTTGATGTGTCTCTCTCTCCTCACATCCTCCTGAACATGTTGTTGATGTGGGTGTCTCTCCTCACATCCTCCTGAACATGTTGTTGATGTGTCTTTCTCTCCTCACCCCTCCTGAACATGTTGTTGATGTGTCTCTCTCTCCTCACCCCTCCTGAACATGTTGTTGATGTGTCTGTATCTCCTCACCCCTCCTGAACATGTTGTTGATGTGTCTGTCTCTCCTCACGTCCTCCTGAACATGTTGTTGATGTGTCTCTCTCTCCTCACCCCTCCTGAACATGTTGTTGATGTGTCTGTATCTCCTCACCCCTCCTGAACATGTTGTTGATGTGTCTGTCTCTCCTCACGTCCTCCTGAACATGTTGTTGATGTGTCTCTCTCTCCTCACCCCTCCTGAACATGTTGTTGATGTGTCTGTCTCTCCTCACATACTCCTGAACATGTTGTTGATGTGTCTGTCTCTCCTCACCCCTCCTGAACATGTTGTTGATGTGTCTATCTCTCCTCACATCCTCCTGAACATGTTGTTTATGTGTCTGTATCTCCTCACCCCTCCTGAACATGTTGTTGATGTGTCTGTCTCTCCTCACATCGTCCTGAACATGTTGTTGATGTGTCTGTCTCTCCTCACATCCTCCTGAACATGTTGTTGATGTGTCTGTCTCTCCTCACCCCTCCTGAACATGTTGTTGATGTGTCTGTCTCTCCTCACATCCTCCTGAACATGTTGTTGATGTGTCTGTCTCTCCTCACATCCTCCTGAACATGTTGTTGATGTGTCTCTCTCTCCTCACATCCTCCTGAACATGTTGTTGATGTGTATGTCTCTCCTCACATCCTCCTGAACATGTTGTTGATGTGTCTGTCTCTCCTCACCTCTCCTGAACATGTTGTTGATGTGTCTATCTCTCCTCACATCCTCCTGAACATGTTGTTGATGTGTCTGTCTCTCCTCACATCCTCCTGAACATGTTGTTGATGTGTCTCTCTCTCCTCACCCCTCCTGAACATGTTTTTGATGTGTCTGTCTCTCCTCACATCCTCCTGAACATGTTGTTGATGTGTCTGTCTCTCCTCACCCCTCCTGAACATGTTGTTGATGTGTCTGTCTCTCCTCACATCCTCCTGAACATGTTGTTGATGTGTCTCTCTCTCCTCACATCCTCCTGAACATGTTGTTGATGTGTATATCTCTCCTCACATCCTCCTGAACATGTTGTTTATGTGTCTGTATCTCCTCACCCCTCCTGAACATGTTGTTGATGTGTCTGTCTCTGCTCACATCCTCCTGAACATGTTGTTGATGTGTCTGTATCTCCTCACATCCTCCTGAACATGTTGTTGATGTGTCTGTCTCTCCTCACCCCTCCTGAACATGTTGTTGATGTGTCTGTCTCTCCTCACATCCTCCTGAACATGTTGTTGATGTGTCTGTCTCTCCTCACATCCTCCTGAACATGTTGTTGATGTGTCTCTCTCTCCTCACATCCTCCTGAACATGTTGTTGATGTGTCTGTCTCTCCTCACATCCTCCTGAACATGTTGTTGATGTGTCTCTCTCTCCCCCCATTACCACTCCAGAACATGTTTGGGGACAAGCCTCCCATCCCAGAGTACAAGGTGGCAGCCATTCAGAAATCCCGATTAATCTTGCTCCACTACGGGACCTTCAAGGCTGGCTGGGATTGGCTAATCCTGTTGGCTACCTTCTATGTAGCAGTCACAGTGCCCTATAATGTGTGTTTCACTGTGGTGGGGGGGCGGGACGAAGGAAGCTCCGCCCCCCGCAGCCCCCCCAGTGTGAGTGACATCCTGGTGGAGATCCTGTTTATGCTGGGTAAGGAGAAGAGGGCTAATGTTATTCTGATATTATTCTAATATTAACATTCTTCTAACGTTGCTCCAACATTATCTAACATTATCTATTGCATCTATTAATCTAACATTATTCCAACACTATTCTAACATGTTCTAACATGACTGCATGCCCCTATTTAAAGACTTTACTCCCACACTTCATAATCTCGATCCCTAATATCCTCTGTCAATGGATTGTCATAAAACGTATGGCTAGAGAACATCCTCTTTCTACACAAATACATGAACACACCGTTTTCCCTCAAACCTCCATGGAACTACACCTGACATTCACTGAGTTGATGTTCCCCTTCATTTCATCCAACACTCATTACATTTCCTCCAGGTACTTAGTACACTACCGGTCAAAAGTTTTACAACACCTACTCATTCAAGTGTTGTTCTTTATTTTTACTATTTTCTACATGGTAGAATAATAGTGAAGATATCAAAACTATGAAATAACACATATGGAATCATGTAGTAACAAAAAAGTGTTTAACAAATTAAAATATATTTTATATTTGAGGTTCTTCAAATAGCCACCCTTTGCCTTGATGACAGCTTTGCACACTCTTGGCATTCTCTCAACCAGCTTCATGGGGTAGTCACCTGGAATGCATTTAGATTAACAGGTGTGCCTTCTTTAAAGTTAATTTGTGGAATTTCATTCCTTCTTAATGCGTTTGAGCCAATCAGTTGTGTTGTTACAAGGTAGGGGGGTATACAGAAGAGAGCCCTATTTGTTAAAAGACCAAGTCCATATTATGGCAAGAACAGCTGAAATAAGCAAAGAGAAACGACATGAAGGTCAGTCAATGCGGAACATTTCAAGAATTTTGAACGTTTCTTCAAGTGCAGTCGCAAAAACCATCAAGCGCTATGATGAAACTGGCTCTCATGAGGACCGCCACAGGAATGGAAGACCCAGAGTTACCTCTGCTGCAGAGGATAAGTTCATTAGAGTTACCAGCCTCTGAAATTGCAGCCTAAATAAATGCTTCACAGAGTTCAAGTAACAGACACATCTCAACATCAACTGTTCAGAGGAGACTGTGTGAATCAGGCCTTCATGGTCGAATTGCTGCAAAGAAACCACTACTAAAGGACACCAATAATAAGAAGAGACTTGCTTGGGCCAAGAAACACAAGCAATGGACATTAGACTGATGGAAATTTATCCTTTGGTCTGGAGTCCAAATTGGAGATTTTTGGTTCCAACCGCCGTGTCTTTGTGAGACGCGGTGTGGGTGAACGGATGATCTCCGCATTTGTATTTCCCACCGTAAAGCATGGAGGAGGAGGTGTTACGGTGTGGGGTTGCTTTTCTAGTGACACTGTCTGTGATTGATTTAGAATTCCAGGCACACTTAACCAGCATGGCTACAACAGCATTCTACAGCGATACGCCATCCCATCTGGTTTGGGCTTAGTGGGACTAACATTTGCTTTTCAACAGGACAATGACCCAACACACTTCCAGGCTGTTTAAGGGCTATTTTACCAAGAAGGAGAGTGATGGAGTGCTGCATCAGATGACCTGGCCTCCACAATCCCCCGACCTCAACCAAATTGTGATGGTTTGGGATGATTCGGACGGCAGAGTGAAGGAAAAGCAGCCAACAAGTGCACAGCGTATGTGGGAACTCCTTCAAGACTGTTGGAAAAGCATTCCAGGTGAAGCTGGTTGAGAGAATGCCAAGAGTGTGCAAAGCTGTCATCAAGGCAAAGGGTGTCTATTTGAAGAATCTCAACTACAAAATATATTTTGATTTGTTTAAACTTTTTTGGTTACTACATGATTCCATATGTGTTATTTCATAGTTTTGATGTCTTCACTATTATTCTACAATGTAGAAAATAGTAAAAATAAACCTTGAATGAGTAGGTGTTCTAAAACTTTTGACCGGTAGTGTACATTCATTATGGGAGAATACATACAGTCATCTAATTCAATGAAAGTTAATGATAATGAACACTTATTTGTTCATCATTGTATTACTGGCCCCTGATGGAAACTCTGCCCACCGTCTCTCTCTCTCTCTCTGTCTCTCTCTGTCTCTCTGTCTCTCTCTCTCTCTCTGTCTCTCTCTGTCTCTCTGTATCTCTGTGTCTCTGTCTCTCTCTGTCTCTCTCTGTCTCTCTGTCTCTCTCTCTCTGTCTCTCTCTGTGTCTCTCTCTCTCTGTCTCTCTCTGTCTCTCTCTCTCTCTGTCTCTCTCTCTCTCTCTCTGTCTCTCTCTGTCTCTCTGTCTCTCTCTGTCTCTGTCTCTCTCTGTCTCTCTGTCTATCTCTGTCTCTCTGTCTCTCTATGTCTCTCTGTATCTGTGTCTCTGTCTCTCTCTGTGTCTCTCTCTCTCTCTCTGTCTCTCTCTCTCTCTCTCTCTCTGTCTCTCTCTCTCTCTGTCTCTCTGTGTTTCTGTCTCTCTCTATGTGTCTCTCTCTGTCTCTCTGTCTCTCTCTGTCTCTCTGTATCTCTGTGTATCTCTGTGTCTCTGTCTCTCTCTGTCTCTCTGTATCTCTGTCTCTGTCTCTCTGTCTCTGTATCTCTCTGTATCTCTGTATCTCTGTCTCTCTCTGTCTCTCTGTATATATGTCTCTGTCTTTCTGTCTCTGTATCTCTGTGTCTCTGTCTCTCTCTCTCTGTATCTCTGTGTCTCTGTCTCTCTCTGTCTCTCTGTATCTCTGTGTCTCTGTCTCTCTCTCTCTGTCTCTCTCTGTCTCTCTGTATCGCTGTCTCTCTGTCTCTCTGTATCTCTGTGTCTCTGTCTCTCTCTCTGTCTCTCTCTGTCTCTCTGTATCTCTGTGTGTCTGTTTATGTCTCTCTCTCTCTGTCTCTCTATGTCTCTCTGTATCTCTGTGTCTGTCTCTCTGTCTTTCTGTCTCTTTCTGTTTCTATAGGCAGACAGATGGACATTATAAAAGTTAACTAACTGCAGTGTTAATGATGCATCTCTAGTCAAATTATATGACCACCTGGAACTGACCATTTCTCTAGATTGTCAACACTTTTAAAAACAAATAATAGCCTCTATCCATGTACAGCAGTGAACTTATAATATGTACAGCAGTGAACTTATAACTTATATATCAACAATGGTACATTCATATTGAGATACATAGGAATGTATTGCGGAAGGAATGTACATGAATAGATCCTATCTTGTCGTTCTACAGATATCGCTTTGAACTTCCGGACGACCTTTGTGAGCACATCGGGCCAGGTGGTGTATGACGCTCGCTCCATCTGTGTGCACTACGTCACCACCTGGCTGTTTGTTGACCTCATCGCTGCCTTGCCCTTTGACCTGCTCTATGCCTTTAACGTCAGTGTGGTGAGTGTCTCTGTGTGTGACTGGGTACAGGACAAAATAATATCAGTACAAATTAACAGTAGAACAGTGGCTCTGGTTGGTATAGGGGTGTGAGGGATGGATTGTTAAGGAAACGGAGACCATATTAGCTTCGGAACTATCCCTACTAAGATCAATCCAGATATGTTACACAAGGCCTTATGGGTACTGTAGGACACCATTCTACAAAGGATCTCTGAAATATAGGACTGATACCTAAAATGTCAGGATTCATCAAACGCTGTCACAGAGCTCATAATGGATGTCTGTGTGTGTTTCTACAGTACTTTGGGGTCCACCTGCTGAAGACAGTGCGGTTGCTGCGCCTGCTGAGGCTGCTTCAGAAACTGGAGCGTTACTCCCAGTACAGTGCTGTAGTCCTCACACTGCTCATGTCCATGTTCGCCCTGCTGGCCCACTGGATGGCCTGCGTCTGGTACTTCATCGGACGCAGAGAGATCGAAAACAGCCCCAACTCTTGGGACATTGGTCAGTACACCAGCATGTCTGCATGTCACATTGAGATTGTCATCCGTTTTTCAAGGGAGCCAAGAAGCAGCTTCACAGGCATTCAGTCGTTTTGTATTTCATTCTCATGGATGCTTGTGATGCTGTTGCTTGGCTAGGGCTGGCCTTGCAAATCAGATTATGATCGTTAAAGTGACATGCCTTGTTAAATAAAATACGAATGAATAAAACATGGGTTCTACTAGACCTTTTGTACAATGACTGTAATCATGATGCAACTGCATTCAATTCAGGACTTCTAACACGCGTCTGGCAGTTTCAAAATCATTTTAGCCTGAGATTTGATCAGTAAACAGCAGTCATGCAGTCTTGAAAGGATGAATCTCCCTTAGAGTTTTCATTATAAATGCAATGGATGATTTTAATAAGGCGAAACCTCGTTGATATTCGACACGCATCACTCAATGGAAAACTGCGTCTTAAAATCTTCTGGGTAGACAGAAAAATACACACCTACGCATGTATGCACAAACACACCCAGGCACTCACACACGTACGCACGTACACATACATACACACACACACACACACACACACACACACACACACACACACACACACACACACACACACACACACACACACACACACACACACACACACACAAACACACAGTCTTAGTCAGATAGTGAACTGTAATCCGTTTTGATTTTGTGAACTATAGCAGATATGGCAGAGGCCAACTGGCCCAGTCCAGACTATGTGTTCTCTCTCTCAACCTGCCAGATCCATACACACACAGACACACACACACACACACACACACAAGATTAATCTCCTGCGTTCTCCTCAAGCACAAAGTATGAATCACAAAGTCTCCCAATATTAAAAAAGTCAGAGTCTACATTTGGGAAAGACAGACCTCCCTCTCACATACTCTCACTGAGCCATGGTACTTTACCCCTCACTGAGCCTTGGTACTTTACCCTCACTGAGCCTTGGTACTTTACCCTCACTGAGCCCTGGTACTTTACCCTCACTGAGCCCTGGTACTTTACCCTCACTGAGCCCTGGTACTTTACCCTCACTGAGCCCTGGTACTTACCCCTCACTGAGCCATGGTACTTTACCCCTCACTGAGCCATGGTACTTTACCCTCACTGAGCACTGGTACTTTACCCCTCACTGAGCCATGGTACTTAACCCTCACTGAGCCTTGGTACTTTACCCTCACTGAGCCCTGGTACTTTACCCTCACTGAGCCCTGGTACTTACCCCTCACTGAGCCATGGTACTTTACCCCTCACTGAGCCATGGTACTTTACCCTCACTGAGCACTGGTACTTTACCCCTCACTGAGCCATGGTACTTAACCCTCACTGAGCACTGGTACTTTACCCCTCACTGAGCACTGGTACTTTACCCCTCACTGAGCACTGGTACTTTACCCCTCACTGAGCCTTGGTACTTTACCCCTCACTGAGCCATGGTACTTTACCCCTCACTGAGCCATGGTACTTTACCCCTCACTGAGCCATGGTACTTTACCCTCACTGAGCCATGGTACTTAACCCTCACTGAGCCATGGTACTTTACCCTCACTGAGCCATGGTACTTTACCCCTCACTGAGCCATGGTACTTTACCCTCACTGAGCCATGGTACTTTACCCCTCACTGAGCCATGGTACTTTACCCCTCACTGAGCCCTGGTACTTAACCCCTCACTGAGCCATGGTACTTTACCCTCACTGAGCCATGGTATTTTACCCTCACTGAGCCCTGGTACTTAACCCCTCACTGAGCCATGGTACTTTACCCCTCACTGAGCCATGGTACTTTACCCTCACTGAGCCATGGTACTTTACCCCTCACTGAGCCATGGTACTTTACCCCTCACTGCCCCTCACTGAGCCATGGTACTTTACCCCTCACTGCCCCTCACTGAGCCTTGGTACTTTACCCCTCACTGAGCCATGGTACTTTACCCTCACTGAGCCTTGGTACTTTACCCCTCACTGAGCCATGGTACTTTACCCCTCACTGAGCCATGGTACTTTACCCCTCACTGAGCCATGGTACTTTACCCCTCACTGAGCCATGGTACTTTACCCCTCACTGAGCCATGGTACTTTACCCCTCACTGAGCCTTGGTACTTTACCCCTCACTGCCCCTCACTGAGCCATGGTACTTTACCCTCACTGAGCCATGGTACTTTACCCCTCACTGAGCCATGGTACTTTACCCTCACTGAGCCATGGTACTTTACCCCTCACTGAGCCATGGTACTTTACCCTCACTGAGCCATGGTACTTTACCCCTCACTGAGCCTTGGTACTTTACCCCTCACTGAGCCATGGTACTTTACCCCTCACTGAGCCATGGTACTTTACCCCTCACTGAGCCATGGTACTTTACCCCTCACTGCCCCTCACTGAGCCCTGGTACTTACCCCTCACTGCCCCTCACTGAGCCATGGTACTTTACCCCTCACTGAGCCATGGTATTTTACCCCTCACTGAGCCTTGGTACTTTACCCCTCACTGCCCCTCACTGAACCAATGGTACTTTACCCCTCACCATCTGGTTGAAACCCTTCACCAGACTCTGGGGCTACTAAACAAAACCTCTCCCACAGCCAGGTTAGGGCAGGGGGAATAGAGGAGAGAGAGGAAATGAGAGAGGCGGAGAGAGAAGGGGGGTGGGGGGAGATAGAGAGAGACAGACAGACAGAGAGAGAGAGAGAGAGAGAGAGAGAGAGAGAGAGAGAGAGAGAGAGACAGACAGACAGACAGAGAGAGAGAGAGAGAGAGAGAGAGAGAGAGAGAGAGAGAGAGGGTGGGGGGAGAGAGAGAGAGAGGGGGGGGGGGGCAGATGAAAAAGTCAGGTGAGCAATGTGATGAGTTGTGTGTGTAAAGCCAATGTGATGAGTTGTGTGTGTAAAGCCAATGTGATGAGTTGTGTGTGTAAAGCCAATGTGATGAGTTGTGTGTGTAAAGCCCAGTGTTTCATATCTCAGACTGAGCTCTGCTAGACTAACGAGAGAGAACGTGCCTGAAAGAGGTTTTAGTTCTGTCACATTACTGCTGCTTTCCTTACTGAACACCCCACTAATAATCTGACAGAGAACAGACACACTCATTAAAATATTCACACACCAACCTTTCACACAAGCACCCTGTCTCAGTCACATTGTGATTCAAATACTGCATAGAAAAACATGTTACCACACGTACACAGAGACACACGCACACACACAGAGACACACACACAGAGACACACGCACACACACAGAGACACACGCACACACACAGAGACACACACACACACACACACAGAGACACACGCACACACACAGAGACACACACACACACACACACACACAGAGACACACGCACACACACAGAGACACACGCACACACACACACAGAGACACACGCACACACACACACACGTCGGGCTCTGAACAGCGTGGCACTTCATGTCAGTTACCACGTTGTGTGTCATATTGAACTGAACCAAGCAGAGCTGAGCCCCAGCTCTATCGTCACAGCCAATCACCTGAGGCACAGTAACTACCTGATCAATACAGCTCAGTGGTCAGTCACTTTATGGAATGAAGAGGACAAGAGACCATTAGAGTTTCAGTCCATTGACCTGTCCAGTCTGACCCACAGTCTTATATTACATGGCTCAGGGGTCCATATTTATGGGGAGTAGGAGTACTGACCTATAGGTTCAGTTTTGAATTTGAAATCATAAAGAATAAGATGGGGGATCAGAGGGGCCCTGATCCTAGAGCAGCGCTGGGATGCTGACAGTGTCTTTGTAGCACCAGTATACCCCAGAGTGTTACAGTCTGGCCTGCTGCCTGTCTTCAGCCCAGCCAGGGCAATGAGCCCCAGAACTCAATCCCCATGAACACAACTGGTTTAATGTGCCTATTCAAGGCTTCATTGGTGGGTCAGTTTGTATGCTAAAGTTTAAGATTTGATTTTGAGGGTACCCAAAGCCATTCCTGATTGGTTGCTGTTACTGTTAAGTTGATTGAGCCTGCACTATTCAAAGCTTGATTGGCGGGTCTTGGATTTATTTGTGGTGATAGCCACAGCTGTCAGATGTAGTTTGTTCGAATGAGGGATAAGGGTGCCCTTCAAACGCTGATACAAGGTCATACTGATCTTTTATTCATTCAGATGATAACAGAAGCTCACAATACAACAACAACAACAACAACAACAACATGTCATCGGATATTTCACAGGCGTGCGTGCCTGGGTGCCTGCGTGTGTGTGTACATGCATGTGGCTGTGTGTGTGTGTGTCTGCAGGTACTGTAGGGTTGTACTGTGAATGGCTGCAGACACATCAATAATTTAAGTCCAGGGAGCAGCTCCTACACTCTTAGAATAAAGGGTTCCAAAAGGGTTCTTCGGCTGTCCCCATAGGAGAACCGTTTTGGGTTCCAGGTTCTTCAAAGGGTTCTCCTATGGGGACAGCCAAGTAACCGTTTTAGGTTCTAGATAGCTGATATTAAACTATCTGTTCGCTACTCCTCCATGCTGCTCTTCATTACAGGCATAGCCACAGCCACAATACTGCCTTACAAATGATATTCAGCTCTCTGCACCCTGCCACTCCACCCAGCCACAGCCACAATACAGCAGCCCTGCTCCCCTATGCTGTCACAGCCACAGTACAGCCTTCTGCTCCCCCATGCTGCCACAGCCACAGTACAGCTCCCTGCTCCCCCATGCTGCCACAGCCACAATACAGCTCCCTGCTCCCCCATGCTGCCACAGCCACAATACAGCTCCCTGCTCCCCCATGCTGTCACAGCCACAATACAGCTCCCTGCTCCCCCATGCTGTCACAGCCACAGTACACCCTAACAAATGGCCAACTATCCAGCAGACTACTACAGAACCCTGTTGTGCAGTCTCCACTCAACAAGACAATACACAGGCAATGGCGAGAGGGAGGGAGAGAGAGAGGGAAGGAGAGAGGGAAGAGGGTGTAGAATAAAGGGCTAGAGTGATATTAATATTATGTTGTATTATGAAAAAGCAAATAGGTATTTCTTGGAAAGTAAACATTGTGTTGAATGTGTTTCCAGCAAGTCTAAGTGTGTGAGAGACCTTGGATATAGCAAAGGGATCATTGACTAAGAAGATGAATGCAGCATAAAAGTAGTCCCTGACTAGTCTATGGGTGTGTCCCAAATGGCACCCTGTTCCCTATATAGTGCACTACTTTTAACCAGTGGGTAGAGCATTTCCAGTCGTGACAACTCACTGGCGCGTGCGTTCGTGCTTGTTTGTGTGTGTGTGTGTGTGTGTGTGTGTAGTTTCTAACTTTCTCTCTGTCAGCACCTCATAGTAAGACCTGTTTTCCTATACCTTTTCTTCCTCATCTAGCATTCTCTTTCTCTCCATCTGTTTTTCTCTCTCTTCCTGTTGTTTTGGCTGCTGTGAAGACTGATCTCCGATCCGATAATAGACAGTACTGTGCAGCCGTCTTCATCGACCTGGCCAAGGCTTTCGACTCTGTCAACCACCGCATTCTTATTGGCAGACTAAATAGCCTTGGTTTCTCAAATGACTGCCTCGCCTGGTTCACCAACTACTTCTCAGATAGAGTTCAATGTGTCAAATCGGAGGGCCTGTTGTCTGGACCTATGGCAGTCTCTATGGGGGTGCCACAGGGTTCAATTCTTGGGCCGACTCTTTTCTCTGTGTATATCAATGATGTCGCTCTTGCTGCTGGTGACTCTCAGATCCACCTCTACGCAGACGACACCATTTTGTATACATCTGGCCCTTCATTGGACACTGTGTTAACAAACCTCCAAACGAGCTTCAATGCCATACAACACTCCTTCAGTAGCCTCCAACTGCTCTTAAACACTAGTAAAACTAAATGCATGCTCTTCAATCGAACGCTGCTGGCACCCGCCCACCCGACTAGAATCACTACTCTCGACGGGTCTGACCTAGAGTATGTGGACAACTACAAATACCTAGGTGTCTGGTTAGACTGTAAACTCTCCTTCCAGACTCACATTAAGAATCTCCAATCCAAAGTTAAATCCAGAATCGGCTTCCTATTTCGCAACAAAGCCTCGTTCACTCATGCTGCCAAACATGCCCTCGTAAAACTGACTATCCTACCGATCCTTGACTTTGGCGATGTCATTTACAAAATAGCCTCCAACACTCTACTCAGCAAATTGGATGTAGTCTATCACAGTGCCATCCGTTTTGTCACCAAAGCTCCATATACTACCCACCACTGTGACCTATACGCTCTTGTTGGCTGGTCCTCATTACATGTTCGTCGTCAAACCCACTGGCTCCAGGCAATCTATAAATCACTGCTAGGCAAATCCCTGCCTTATCTTAGCTCATTGGTCACCATAGCAACACCCACCCGTAGTATGCGCTCCAGCAGGTATATCTCACTGGTCATCCCCAAAGCCAACACCTCCTTTGGCCGCCATTCCTTCCAGTTCTCTGCTGTCAATGACTGGAACGAATTGCAAAAATCTCTGAAGCTGGAGACTCTTATCTCCCTCACTAACTTTAAGCATCAGTTGTCAGAGCACCTTACCGATCACTGCACCTGTACACAGCCCATCTGAAATTAGCCCACCCAACTACCTCATCCCTATATTGTTATTTATTTTGCTCATTTGCACCCCAGTATCTCTATTTGCACATTATCTCTTGCACATCTAGCATTCCAGTGTTAATACTAATTGTAATTATTTTGCACTATAGCCTATTTATTGCCTTACCTCCATAACTTGCTACATTTGCACACACTGTATATATATTTTCTGTTGTATTATTGACTTTATGTTTTGTTTTACCCCATATGTAACTCTGTGTTGTTGTTTTTATCGCACTGCTTTGCTTTATCTTTGCCAGGTCGCAGTTGTAAATGAGAACTTGTTCTCAACTGGCTTACCTGGTTAAATAAAGGTTAAATAAAAAATAAAAAATTCTCTCAGAGAGGTGGCTATCTTTGAGTATCACTTCAAAGCTTCACACTGCAGCAGAACAGACTGCTCCCCTCTCTTTCTCCCTTTCTCTCCCCCCCCCCCTCTCTCTCGCTCTCTCGCTCTCTCTCCCCTCTCTTTCTCAAAGACTGACTGACTGAGTGGGCTGGGTGATTTACAGACTGACAGAGACAGAAAGAGATGGAGTGGAGTGCAGAATAACAGTATGGAACCCCCAGGGACACATCCGGAGATAAATCACAAATGAATCAAGTTCTGGCTCTGATCCAGTTCTTTAGAAAGAGGAGAGTAAGCCTGCTAGCAGCCTTGTATAGACGGGTTAGATGACAACATCATGAAAACGATGCGCAAGCTTCAATGGGGCAGAAGGCCGTGTGTTGTTGTGATTCTGGATGGCCAGACAGCTAGTAACAATGACTAGAAACTGCCATGTGGGGAATCGTAAGTGGCTCATTTCAGCTCGTTGTATCTTGTTATTGATACCATGTCTTGTTTTGAGGTGTTTTTACTTATATCACGTCTATGCTAATATGGCACAAATTCGCTAGCTATCTAACCAACAACTGTAACAATGTATTTGAGAGACAACAAGTGCTCATTGTGCAAATGTACAGTACATTCTGAAAGTATTCAGACCCCTTGACTTTTTCCACATTTTGTTACATTACAGCCTTATTCTGAAATGGATTAAATTGTTTTTTTTCCCCTCATCAATCTACACACAATACCCCATAATGACAAAGCAAAAAGAGGTTTTTAGAAAAGTTAGCAAATTTATTTTAAAAAAAAACGGAAATATCACATTTACATAAGTATTCAGACCCTTTACTCAGTACTTTGTTGAAGCACCTTTGGCAGCGATTACAGCCTCGAGTCTTCTTGGGTATGGCGCTACAAGCTTGGCACGGGGAGTTTCTCCCATTCTTCTCTGCAGATCCTCTCAAGCTCTGTCAGGTTGGATGGGATGCATCGCTGCACAGTTATTTTCAGGTCTCTCCAGAGATGTTCGATCGGGTTGTCTTGGGTGTGTGCATAGCGTCATTGTCCTGTTGGAAGGTGAACCTTCGCCCCAGTCTGAGGTCCTGTGTTACAGGAGGGGGTCGCAGTTCCGGAGCGACCCACTAGGTGTCATCCTCCGACAACCTTAGGCAACTCCTCACTCACAGTCTGGACTCATCATTACCCTATTGGTGTCACCTGTGTCTACCTGTTCACCTGTGTATTTATGCCCTCACATCCTTGTGTTCCCTTGCTCAGTTTTCTCTGCTAGTTTCTCTATGTCCAGCAGTACTACTCAGTGTCTGATCGGAGATCTATGCAGAGGTACTTGAGAAGTGTTCTCCCTGTTTCGTTATTTGTTTCAGTCTTCGGTAGTATTTCGTATTTGGGCTGTCAGCCGGTTTTTGGAGACTTATTTGCTCCGACTTTCTTTTATTGTGATAAGTCCATTATTTTGTATTTTGGCTTCGGGACGACCAGTAAAGGTCCTTGTTTCACCATCTCTGCCTACTGCCTACTGTATATCCTGCACCGCACCAGGGTCACACCTCACACCAACCCTTACAGTCCTGAGCGCTCTGGAGCAGGTTTTCATCAAGGATCTCTCTGTACTTTGCTCCATTCATCTTTCCCTCGATCCTGACTAGTCTCCCAGTCCCTGCCGCTGAAAAACATCCCCACAGCATGATGCTGCCACCACCATGCTTCACCGTAGGGATGGTGCCAGGTTTCCTCCAGACATGACGCTTGGCATTCAGGCCAAAGAGTTCAATCTTGGTTTCATCAGACCAGAGAATCTTGTTTCTCATTGTCTGAGAGTCCTTTAGGTGCCTTTTGGCAAACTCCAAGCGGGCTGTCATGTGCCTTTTACAGAGGAGTGGCTTCCATCTGGCCACTCTACCATAAAGGCCTGATTGTTGGGGTGCTGCAGAGATATTTGTCCTTCTGGAAGGTTCTCCCATCTCCACAGAGGAACTCTAGAGCTCTGTCAGAGTGACCTTCGGGTTCTTGTTCACCTCCCTGACCAAGGCCCTTCTCCCCCGATTGCTCAGTTTGGCCGGGCGGCCAGCTCTAGGAGGAGTCTTGGTGGTTCCAAACTTCTGCCATTTAAGAATGATGGAGGCCACTGTGTTCTTGGGGACCTTCAATGCTACAGAAATTCCCCAGATCTGTGCCTCGGACAATTCCTTTGACATCATGGCTTGGTTTTTGCTCTGACATACACTGTCAACTGTGGGACCTTATATAGACAGGTGTGCTCATTTCCAAATGTCCAATCAATTGAATTTACCACAAGTGGACTCCAGTCAAGTTGTAGAAACATCTCAAGGATGATCAATGGAAACAGGATGCACCTGACCTCAATTTCGAGTCTCATAGCAAAGAGTCTGAATACGTATGTAAATAAGGTATTTCTGTTCTTAAATTATTCTAAAATCCTGTTTTCGTTTTGTATTATGGGTTATTGTGTTTAAATTGATGAGGGGAAAAAACAATTTAATCAATTTTAGAATAAGGCTGTAACGTAACAAAATGTGGAAAAAGTCAAGGGGTCTGAATACTTTCCAAATGCACTGTATATGTTATCAATAAACATTTGAAGATGAAATATAGTTCACGTGTTGTCAACAATCTAAGCCAACCCCGTCTGCTTTGCCCCATAGTTGCACACGCGTTGGTTTTGTTGCTAGACAACCAACCCGTCTATAGAGATCTGTGCTGGAGTTCAGCAGCATGGACAGCATCATGTCAGCGCAAAGGTGAAGAGAGTATGTTAAGTGCCATGGACAGAGGCAGATCAACTGTAGGAGGCAGTTGAGATAGAGAGTAGAGTAGGTTCAGAACCTTGGACAAGGGCAGAGAGTTAGTTCAGGACCAGGGACAGCAGAGGAGTTTTATCTGGCTGTGCATGGACAGAAAAGCTGACTGAGAAAGTTCTCCAAAGTGCTTACATAATGTGTTATGTTCACACAGACACACAAGCAAACTATTCAAAAGACCTACCCCATTGCACAAACAAACACATTGATAAACAAATATATTCACACATATACCGTTACATACTGACACACTCACACACTGGCACACAAATCAGCACAATTACACCCTCTATTCTTCCATTCTGGTCCACAAATCATTAACATTTACATTTTAGGAATTTAGCAGACGCTCTTATCCAGAGCGACTTACAGTAGTGAGTGCATACAATTTCATGCTGGTCCCTCGTGGGAATCAAACCCACGACCCTGGCATTGCAAGTGCCATGCTCTACCAACTGAGCCACACGGGACCACGTCCTAGAAATGCTAGCTTGGCTAATAACAAGCTAATTAGACAACAACTGAGGTGTAACATTCCTAATGATATATTTGTATTCAGTTCACTGAGGCTACGCAGAGACATGCATTACCAGTGGGCCTTGTTTGTACATTGGGCCTGCATGCAAGGCTCTCTGACAGGTTGGGTCAGCTTCAAGGTGAGTGCGTACATTGGGCCTGCATGCAAGGCTCTCTGACAGCCCAGCTGAACTACAAGGTCAAAGCCACAGTGTGTTTCTGTGGATCGCTGACAGGCTATGTCCACAATGTATTATTCATATAGGTATCTCTTCTTTTTCATTTCTCCTTCTCTCTCTCTCTCTCTCCCCCCTCTATCTCTCTCCCTCCCCTTCTCTCCTATTCCTCTACCCCTACATCTCTCTTACTCTGTCTCTCCCCCCCTCTATCTCTCTCCCTCCCTTTCTCTCCTATTCCTCTACCCCTACATCTTTCTTACTCTCTCTCTTTCCCCCTCCTCTCTCTCTCCTTCTCCCTCTCCCCCTCCCTCCCTCTCCCTCTCCCCCTCCCTCCCTCTCCCCCTCCCTCCTTCTCCCTCTCCCCCTCCCTCCTTCTCTCTCTCCCCCTCCCTCCATCTCCCTCTCCCCCTGTCTCAGGTTGGCTACACGAGTTGGGAAAGCGTCTGGGCACCCCTTATTTCGTATCTCCCCTGGCCACTCTGGCTCCTGATTCGCTGCACCCTGCGATTGTTTACTCCCTCCCTGCCAACAGCAGCCAATGGAACGTGTCCGGGTCGGAGCTGGCGGGGCGGGACTCATGGAACTCCAGCCAGTGGAATGTCACATGGATGGGGGCTGGGGCTGGTGGGGTGGGTCAGGGTGGAGGGATGCTGGGTGGGGGTCCATCAGTGAGGAGCTCCTACGTGACGTCGCTGTACTTCGCTCTGAGCAGTCTGACCAGCGTGGGTTTTGGAAACGTCTCGGCCAACACCGACTCTGAGAAGATCTTCTCCATCTGCACCATGCTCATAGGAGGTGAGTCCCTGGAGATACAACAGGAACATTATTGGTTATTGAGAACGTCAGATCTCAGTGGTGTCAGGGGATAGATAAAGCACCTGCTGTATGCCTCCTCTCCTGTCCCTCTCTGGTGTATTCTGTGTATAACTATACCACAGATTCTACAGCTATTCAACAATGACTATGGCATATTGTCATTAGCTAAGACATAACTGAGCTTTATGACACCGTCTCTCTCTCTAAGACATAACTGAGAGTTATGACGTCTCTCTCTCTCTCTCTCTCTCTCTCTCTCTCTCTCTCTCTCTCTCTCTCTCTCTCTCTCTCTCTATATATATATATATATATACACTACCGTTCAAAAGTTTGGGGTCACTTAGAAAAGCAATTTTCTTGTCAATTAAAATAACATCAAATTTATCCGAAATACAGAGTAGACATTGTTAATGTTGTAAATGGCTATTGTAGCTGGAAACGGCTGATTTTAATGGAATATCTACATAGGCGTTCAGAGGCCCATTATCAGCAACCATCAGTCCTGTGTTCCAATGGCACGTTGTGTTTGCTAATCCAAGTTTAGCATTATAAAAGGCTAATTGATCATTAGAAAACCCTTTTGCAATTATGTTAGCACAGCTGAAAACTGTTGTGCTGATTAAAGAAGCAATAAAACTGGCCTTCTTGAGACTAGTTGAGTATCTGGAGCATCAGCAATTGTAGCTCAAAATGGCCAGAAACAAATAACTTTCTTCTGAAACTCATCAGTATATTCTTGTTCTGAGAAATGAAGGCTATTCCATGTGAGAAATTGCCAAGAAACTGAAGATCTCGTACAACGCTTTGTACTACTCCCTTCACAGAACAGCGCAAACTCAACGTCTCAACGTCAACAGTGAAGATGCAACTCCGGGATGCAATGAAAAAGCCATATCTCAGACTGGCCAATAAAAATAAAAGATTAAGATGGCCAGTCTGAGATATGGCTTTTTCTTTGCAACTCTGCCTAGAAGGTCAACATCCCGGAGTCGCCTCTTCACTGTTGACGTTGAGACTGGTGTTTTGCGGGTACTATTTATTGAAGCTGCCAGTTGAGGAGCTGTGAGGCACCTGTTTCTCAAACTATCACTCTAATGTATTTGTCCTCTTGCTCAGTTGTGCACCGGGGCCTCCCACTCCTCTTTCTATTCTGGTTAGAGTCAGTTTGCGCTGTTCTGTGAAGGGAGTAATACACAGCGTTGTACAAGATCTTCAGTTTCTTGGCAATTTCTCGCATAGAATAGCCTTCAAACAAGGACATTTCTAAGTGACCCCAAACTTTTGAGCGGTAGTGTCTCCTCTCTCCTCTCTTCCCCTCTCCTCTCTTCCCCTCTCCTCTCTTCCCCTCTCCTCTCTCCTCTCCTCTCTTCCCCTCTCCTCTCTCCTCTCCCCTCTTCCCCTTTCCTCTCTCCTCTCCTCCCCTCTCTTCTCCTCTCTTCCCATTTTCTCTCTCCTCTCTTCCCCTCTCCTCTCTCCTCTCTTCCCCTCTCCCCTCTCCTCTCTTCCCCTCTCCCCTCTCCTCTCTTCCCCTCTCCTCTCTCCTCTCTTCCCCTCTTCTCTCTTCCTCTCTCCTCTCTTCCCCTTTCCTCTCTCCTCTCTTCCCCTCTCCCCCTCTCCTCTCTTCTCTCTTCCTCTCTCCTCTCTTCCCCTCTCCTCTCTTCCCCTCTCCACTCTTCCCCTCTCCTCTCTTCCCCTCTCCTCTTTCCTCTCTTCCCCTCTCCTCTCTTCCCCTCTCCTCTCTCCCCCTTTCCTCTCTTCCCCCTCCTCTCTCCTCTCTTCCCCTCTCCTCTCTTCCCCTCTCCTCTCTTCCCCTCTCCTCTCTTGCCCTCTCCTCTCCTCTCCTTTCCCCTCTTCTCTCTTCCTCTCTCCTCTCTTCCCCTTTCCTCTCTCCTCTCTTCCCCTCTCCCCCTCTCCTCTCTTCTCTCTTCCTCTCTCCTCTCTTCCCCTCTCCTCTCCTCTCCTCTCCTCTCCTCTCCTCTCCTCTCCTCTCCTCTCCTCTCCTCTCCTCTCCTCTCCTCTCCTCTCCTCTCCTCTCCTCTCCTCTCCTCTCCTCTCCTCTCTTCCCCTCTCCTCTCTTCTCTTCCCCTCTCCTCTCGCCCAGCGGCGTCCAACAAACCAGCGTTCACACAGGTCCCCCAGTACCAGGTCCTTCAAAGTGCTCATGGATGCTCTCTGTGCCCCAGAGTTTTAGAGAATGCAGGCTTAGACTATATCTCCCATGAGGCCACATCACAGAGAAGAAGCACTTTCCTGGTCCCATTTTAGGATGGTTCAAATGGAAACATTCTCCTCAGATAAAAAAACTGCAACTTTTTGGCAGTAGACTGCATTTTCTAGGGCTTCTTGCAAATGGAACAACTGCCAATGATGTAACTAGAGAGTGGTGAATGGCTGTATTCCAAATGGCACCCTATTCCACATGGTTCCCTATGGGCCCTGATGAAAAGTAGTGCACTATTTAGGAAATAGGGTGCCATTTGGCATGCAGTAACAAAGTGACCCCGTTCCAGATTTCCAGTCTAGTTCATCTTCAGTAAGAGTGTGGCAGTAAAGATCTGTTTCGTGAGAGAGAGATGTAGTGATTTTTAGGGTGGGTGCATTGAGGCGAGAGCACATATTCTCAGGCCACTTTAAAACGAAGTAAAGCAGCCTCGTAGACACACCCACACACGGATGTGCTCGCTCGCACACACTCACACTCGTACACACAACCCCTCCCCTCCCCCAGACTGCTGGAATGCCACCCACACACACACAGACACACACAGATACATACTCTTTAAAATACACTGCGCAACACCAGACACTGAGAGAAACACATGAATACACATGTATAACGACAAGTGTGCACACACAAACACACAATACAACACACAACACAACACACAACACACAACACAACAGATGGAGAGCATTGACTGAAACAGAGAGAGACAGCCTCACATGGAGAAACAACAGGCTTACACAACAACCTGTCTACCCAGAACCAGACTGTTACACAATATCAATAAAAAAGAACATCCAGGATCATTGGACTGGGATACTCACTGTCTGTCTAATAGGTCAGGAGAGAGTCTGGCCCCGTCCATGTGGCTGCTTCAATTGGCTCTGATAGTTAACGATCCATGTACACACACACACTTCAACACCCTCGTTAGCGGCCCCCTCCCTCAGACACACACCCTCACCTTCACACTCAACCTCAATCACTGATGTAAATACACACACACATTCTTGCAAACCCACAAACAACCACCCACACAATCACACAGAGTCAGTGTCTCTCATCTCTCTCATACCTCATCTCTCCGCAGTAGCTGAGAGAGAGAGAGAGAGAGAGAGAGAGAGAGAGAGAGAGAGAGAGAGAGAGAGAGAGAGACACATACAGACAGACAGACAGACAGACAGACAGACAGACAGACAGACAGACAGACAGAGAGAGAGAGGCAGTGAGATTAGCACATCTCTATTTTGGCAGCGTTATGCTATTGAAATGCTGTGAGCAGTGTACCTCCTTTAGACCTGACTGACAGCTATTTTCCGGCTCAGCGGTAACAGATAACTGCCAGATCTCTCTGAGCTTGGTACAGAAGTTTATTGTGCATCTAATATCTATATGTACAGTTGAAGTCGGAAGTTGACATACATTTAGGTTGGAGTCATTAAAACTATTTTTTCAACCACTCCACAAATTTCTTGTTAACAAACTATAGTTTTGGCAAGTCGGTTAGGACATCTACTTTGTGCATGACACAAGTAATTTTTCCAACAATTGTTTACAGACAAATTATTTCACTTATAATTCACTGTATCACAATTCCAGTGGGTCAGAAGTTTACATACACTAAGTTGACTGTGCCTTTAAACAGCTTGGAAAATTCCAGAAAATGATGTCACGGCTTTAGAAGCTTCTGGTAGGCTAATTGACATCATTTGAGTCAATTGGAGGTGTACCTGTGGATGTATTTCAAGGCCTACCTTCAAACTCAGTGCCTCTTTGCTTGACATAATGGGAAAATCAAAATAAATCAGCCAAGACCTCAGAAAAAGTATTGTAGACCTCCACAAGTCTGGTTCATCCTTGGGAGCAATTTCCAAACACCTGAAGGTACCACGTTCATCTGTACAAACAATAGTATGCAAGTATAAACAGCCATCATACCGCTCAGGAAGGAGACGCGTTCTGTCCCCTAGAGATTAACGTACTTTGGTGCGAAAAGTGAAAATCAATCCCAGAACAACAGCAAAGGACCTTGTGAAGATGCTGGAGGAAACAGGTACAAAAGTATGTATATCCACAGTAAAACGAGTTCTATATCGAAATAACCTGAAAGGCCTCTCAGCAAGGAAGAAGCCACTGCTCCAAAACCACCATAAAAAAGCCAGACTACAGTTTGCAACTGCACATGGGGACAAATATCGTACTTTTTGGAGAAATGTCCTCTGGTCTGATGAAACATAAATAGAACTGTTTGCCCATAATGACCATCGTTATGTTTGGAGGAAAAAGGGGGTTGCTTGCAAGCCGAAGAACACCATCGCAACCGTGAAGCACGGGGGTGGCAGCATCATGCTGTGGGGGTGATTTGCTGTAGGAGGGACTGGTGCACTTCACAAAATAGATGGCATCGTGAGGAAGGAGAATTATGTGGATATATTGAAGCAACATCTCAAGACATCAGTCAGGAAGTTAAAGCTTGGTCGCAAATGGGTCTTCCAAATGGACAATGACCCCAAGCATACTTCCAAAGTTGTGGCAAAATGGCTTAAGGACAACAAAGGCAAGGTATTGGAGTGGCCATCACAAAGCCCTGACCTCAATCCTATAGAAAATTAGTGGGCAGAACTGAAAAGGCGTGTGCGAGCAAGGAGGCCTACAAACCTGACTCAGTTACACCAGCTCTGTCAGGAGGAATGGGCCAAAATTCACCCAACTTATTGTGGGAAGCTTGTGGAAGGCTATCCGAAACATTTAACCCAAGTTAAACAATTTAAAGGCAATGCTACCAAATACTAATTGAGTGTATGTAAACTTCTGACCCACTGGGAATGTGATGAAAGAAATTAAAGCTGAAATAAATCATTCTCTCTACTATTATTCTGACATTTCACATTCTTAAAATAAAGTGGTGATCCCAATGTCAGGAATTGTGAAAAACTGAGTTTAAATGTATTTGGCTAAGGTGTATGTAAACTTCCGACTTCAACTGTATATGTATATGTATATCTATATGTATATGTATATCTAAATCTATATGTATATCTATATGTATCTGAAACTGTCTTCTGTTTCTATCTTTATGTATTATCTATGACTGATTCTTACATTGAACACACAGGCATACACACAGAAACACACACACACACACACACAGATACACACACTCAAACACACAGACATACACACACATTAACCAGTCCTTGTCCCTCTGCCCCCAGCCCTGATGCATGCGGTGGTGTTTGGTAACGTGACGGCCATTATTCAGAGGATGTACTCTCGGCGCTCCCTCTACCACACCCGTACCAAGGACCTGAAAGACTTCATCAGGGTCCACCGTCTGCCCAAGGCCCTGGAGCAACGCATGCTGGAGTGCTTCCAGACCACCTGGTCTGTCAACAACGGCATCGACGTCAGTGAGGTGTGTTATAACAGAAGACTTTCTGACGTCTACGCTCTCACTGTCTCTCACGCCTCGCTCTCACTCTCTCTCACGCCTCGCTCTCACCGTCTCTCACGCCTCGCTCTCACTGTCTCTCACGCCTCGCTCTCACTGTCTCTCACGCCTCGCTCTCACTGTCTCTCACGTCTATGCTCTCACTGTCTCTCACGCCTCGCTCTCACTGTCTCTCACGTCTATGCTCTCACTGTCTCTCACGCCTCGCTCTCACTGTCTCTCACGTCTATGCTCTCACTGTCTCTCACGCCTCGCTCTCACTGTCTCTCATGTCTATGCTCTCACTGTCTCTCACGCCCCGCTCTCACTGTCTCTCACGTCTATGCTCCTACTCTCGCTGTCTCTCTCTTCTCTCTCTCTCTCTCTGTCTTGTTTTCTTTTCATGTTCCCAATGCTCCTGTTGGTTAACAATGTAAGCCTCATGTATTGATTCTTCTGTCAGTTATTTTCTCAAGTCATATCACTTGTTTTGCCTCACTCTCTTCCCCCTGTGCCACCTCTTCAAATTTCCCTCTCATCTGTCAATCCCGTCTGTCCCAACTCAATCTCTCATATTTTATTTCCTTTCTCATTCTCCCTCAATAGTTGTTGAAGGACTTCCCAGATGAGCTGAGGGCGGACATCGCCATGCACCTGAATAAGGAGCTGCTGCAGCTACCGCTGTTTGAGTCGGCCAGTAGGGGGTGTCTGCGCTCCCTGTCTCTCATCATCAAGACGTCATTCTGCGCCCCAGGAGAGTATCTCATCCGCCAGGGAGACGCCCTGCAGGCCATCTACTTTGTCTGCTCTGGGTCCATGGAGGTGCTGAAGGACAACACTGTGCTGGCTATACTGGGTAAGGAAACTTAGGGCACACACACACACAGACAGGCACACACACACGTAAGTGCACATACCTGATGACATACACATTCTAACAGAACTGCATTAGTTTGCCAAACAATCACACAATCACACATGCCTAGCATTTGCAGTGAATACCGGGGGAGCTCCGGATTGGAAACCCGTGTCCCTCTGCTTGTCACCCATCCCTAACCCCAATCACTACCATCTTAAACCTAGTTAACCCCAATCACTACCATCTTAAACCTAGTTAACCCCAATCACTACCATCTTAAACCTAGTTAACCCCAATCACTACCATCTTAAACCTAGTTAACCCCAATCACTACCATCTTAAACCTAGTTAACCCCAATCACTACCATCTTAAACCTAGTTAACCCCAATCACTACCATCTTAAACCTAGTTAACCCCAATCACTACCATCTTAAACCTAGTTAACACCTATCACTACCAGCTTAAACCTAGTTAACCCTGATCCCTACCATCTTAAATTTAGGTAACCCCAATCACTACCAGCTTAAACCTCGTTAACCCTGATCACTACCATCTGAAGCCTAGTTAACCCTGATCACTACCAGATAATGGCGACGGAGGGGATGGCTTCCGTTTTATGGACTCTTAACCAACCATGATATTTTGTGTCTTTTCGCATTGTTTGTAACTTATTTTGTACATAATGTTGCTGCTACCGTCTCTTATGACCGAAAATAGTTTCTGGATATCAGAACAGCGATTACTCACCTTGAACTGGACGAATAATTTTTCTTTTAGTGAGTCGGACGAGAAGGATTTGCTCCAGACACCCGACAGGGCCCTCATCTCCATCATTCGCAGTAGAAAGAAAAGGAGATATTGCGGAAGGAGATCGGGGTGCTTGGTAAGCAGCCAGCGACGAGTGACTAATCTGCCTTTGCTATCGATACAATTGGCCAACATACAATCGCTTGATAATAAAGTGGACAAACTATAGGCACGTATATCCTACCAACGGGACATTACAGAGTCGTGGCTGAACGAAGACATGAATAACATACAGCTGGCGGGTTATACACTGTATCGGCAGGATAGAACAGCAGCCGCTGGTAAGACAAGGGGTGGCGGTCTATGTATATTTGTAAACAACAGCTGGTGCACGATATCTAAGTTAAGTCTCAAGGTTTTGCTCGCCTGAGGTAAAGTATCTCATGATAAGCTGTAGACCACACGATCTACCAAGAGAGTTTTCATCTATATTCTTCGTAGCTGTCTATTTACCAACACAAACCAATTCTGGCACTAAGACCGCACTCAATGAACTGTATACGGCCATAAGCAAACAGGTAAACGCTCATCCAGAGGCGGCGCTCCTAGTGGCCGGGGACTTTAATGCAGGGAAACTTAAATCCATTTTACCTCATTTCTACCAGCATGTTAAATGTGCAACCAGAGGGAAAAAAACTCTAGACCACCTTTACTCCACACACAGAGACGCTTACAAAGCTCTTCCTCGCCCTCCATTTGGCAAATCTGACCATAATTCTATCCTCCTGATATACCAGGCAGTGTCAGAGGAAGGCCCTAAAAATTGTCAAAGACTCCAGCCACCCTAGTCATAGACTGTTCTCTCTGCTACCGCACTGCAACCGGTACCGGAGTGCCAAGTCTAGGTCCAAGAGGCTTCTAAACAAGTTCTACCCCCAAGCCATAAGACTCCTGAACATCTAATCAAATGGCTACCCAGACTATTTGCATTGCCCCCCCCCCCCCCCATATATATTTTACGCTGCTGCTACTCTGTTTATTATCACTTTAATAATTCTACCTACATGTACATATTACCTCAATTACCTCGACTAACCTGTGCTCCCGCACATTGACTCGGTGCCGGTACCCACTGTATATAGCCTCGCTATTGTTATTTTTACTGCTGCTCTTTAATTATTTGTTACTTTTATTTTGTATTATTTTATATTGTATTTTTATGTGTGATTTTCTTTGGTATTCTTTCTTAAAACAACATTGTTGGTTAAGGACTTGTAAGTAAGCATTTCACTGTAAGGTCTACACCTGTTGTATTCGGCGCATGTGACAAATAAAATTTGATTTGATTTTGATTAAACCTAGTTAACCTTTACAGCGCCAAGCAGCTGATGCATCTTCCTGAGTAAATGTCTTATATCTAATATCTACAGGCTAATCTGTATTGATGGGCACTAGGCTATATTATGAAAGTAGAAGGGGCCTATTAGTATTAGTGCAATGACATATTGAAATGTTGAATTTCATTAGCCTAACTAGACAGAATTATTGTTGTTGGAAAAGTAATTCATTGCCACGTAACGAAATAACAAATGAACTTTCAAGTGCCCTCACCTACACACACACGTGCACGCACACACACGTGCACACACACACACAGAGATGAGTGTGTGACAGACTGACAAAGGATCATTTCCCAGTTGACTGGCCACAGTTGAGTCAATTTCACAGAGGTGACATTCACTCAGACAGACCTGGAGACCGGGAGGAGAACTGGTTCATGTGGAAACTAGGAAGATGAAGGAAAGGCTAGTGATGTTAGAATCAAGTCAGACCGAGATAAGAGAACATACAGAACAACAAACAAATAATAATAAATAACACATCATATAGGCAGGAATCAGTCACAGAGTATTGGCTTCACCTTCCACGGCTTCCCCTCCCATGGCTTCACCTTCCACGGCTTCCCCTCCCACGGCTTCACCTTCCACGGCTTGACCTCCCACGGCTTCACCTCCCACGGCTTCCCCTCCCACGGCTTCACCACCCACGGCTTCCTTCTACTGCGAATGATGGGGATGAGGGCCCTGTCGGGTGTCTGGAGCAAATCCCTCTCGTCCGACTCATTAAAGAAAATGTATTCGTCCAGTTCAAGGTGAGTAATGGCTGTTCTGATGTCCAGAAACTATTTTCGGTCATAAGAGACGGTAGCAGCAACATTATGTACAAAATAAGTTACAAACAATGCGAAAAAACACACAAAATAGCACGGTTGGTTAAGAGTCCATAAAACGGAAGCCATCCCCTGCGGGGCCATTCTCAAGCATTAAGACTGCAATATGCTGTACAGACACATGCAGTCTGCAGTAGGCTGTACATACGTCCCTGGCACACTCTGCTCTGTAAAGAATACCAGCAAAATTAAGGGGTACCATGCGTCACTTGAAACCCCTTCACCAGGGATACTCAAATCAGGGCTCAAGGTTAGCAGTGCTGCTGATTTTCTTATTTCCCTGGAAGTTAAGTGAATCCTGAATCAGTCCCTGATTAGAGGGGAAGGGTTGAAAACCAGCAGTGCGGCAGACCTCGAGGCACTGCTCTTCACTTCAGTGTTACAGTAAAACACGTTTCCAGATAAAAATGTAAAGTGCTACATGTGGGACATAATCACATCTCATCAAGGAAACTAAGCAGCCATTTTGATGCTAACTGCTAGTGTACTGGACCTTCATCATAACACTGGACCTTCATCATAACACTGGACCTTCATCATTACACTGGAGAGAGAGAGAGAGAGAGAGAGAGAGAGAGAGAGAGAGAGAGAGAGAGAGAGAGAGAGAGAGAGAGAGAGAGAGAGAGAGATGCACAGATAGAGAAAGAGAGTCTGCACACTAACCAGACCATGCTCCAGTGGGTCTGTCTGCCTCACTCTGCCCCTGGGGACTTTGTGGAATAGGAGAGATAGGTGTTTGTGCTGAGCAGCCACCGACTGACTGGCCCCTCCTGGGGGTTTGTAGCTGGAGGTTGACTCAGCTGGAAACTCACTGTTTCTGTCATTCAGGCAGAATAGAAAGGTGCCATCAGATGAATGGATGGAGGGATGAATGGATGGAAGTATTAATGGATGGAGAGATGAATAGATGGAGGGATGAATGGATGGATGAATGGATGGATGAATGGATGGAAGGATGAATGGATGGAGGGATGAATGGATGGAAGGATGAATGGATGGAAGGATGAATGGATGGAAGGATGAATGGATGGAAGGATGGAGGGATGAATGAATGAATGGATGGAAGGATGAAGCAATGAATGGATGGAAGGATGAATGGATGGATGGATGGATGGATGGATGGATGGATGGAGGGATGAATGGATGGAAGGATGAATGGAAGGATGGAAGGATGAAGAAATGGAGGGATGGATATTGCATGGATATCAAATATATCAATACTTGGAAATGTGCCATTTTTCAAATATACTGTCTTATCCAAGTCCCCACCATTCGGTGACTGTTAAATCCATCTGTACTTTACTGTAATGTATTATCCGTCATGTATTATCGTCATGTATTATCCGTCATGTATTATCCGTCATGTATTATCCGTCATGTATTATCTGTCATGTATTATCCGTGATATATTATCCGTCATGTATTATCCGTCATGTATTATCTGTCATGTATTATCCGTGATATATTATCTGTCATGTATTATCCGTCATGTATTATCTGTCATGTATTATCCGTCATGTATTATCTGTCATGTATTATCCGTCATGTATTATCCGTCATGTATTATCCGTCATGTATTATCCGTCATGTATTATCTGTCATGCATTATCTGTAATGTATTATCCGTGATATATTATCTGTCATGTATTATCCGTCATGTATTATCCGCCATGTATTATCCGTCATGTATTATCCGTCATGTATTATCTGTCATGTATTATCCGTCATGTATTATCTGTAATGTATTATCCATGATATATTATCTGTCATGTATTATCCGTCATGTATTATCCGTCATGTATTATCCGTCATGTATTATCCGTCATGTATTATCTGTCATATATTATCTGTCGAACTGTATCTTGTGGTCCTTTGTAGCTCAGTTGGTAGAGCATGACGCTTGTAATGCCAGGGTAGGGGGTTCGATTCCCGGGACCACCCATATGTAAAATGCTTGACTGTAAATTGCCTTGGATAAAAGCATCTGCTAAATGGGATATACATATTATACTGGACTTCCTCTATTCAAAGGTGGCAGGGGTCTTCCCATGAGAACAGCTTAGTGACCCCTCAACCGGACATGTTGGTCAACATCAGTTTATAATAGTATAGTGGCCTGGAGTGTATACTATGGTGGTCATAGGATTGCAGTGGGGATCCCAGTCACTGATTCCTCTCTGTGTCTCACTCTTAGAGGCCCATCCCCTGCCCTATAACTCACTCTTAGAGGCCCATCCCCTGCCCTCTTTCTCACTCTTAGAGGCTCATTCCCTGCTTTCCGATCTCCTCTCCCTGTGTCACAGTCTTAGAAGCTCATCCCCTGGCCATTCCTGTCCTCTGTCT
>NW_028162683.1:0-10000 GCF_964263955.1 Coregonus lavaretus | reverse complement strand
TCCTCACCAGGTTGTAGGCATTACGTAAGTCCAGCTTGGTGAAGACCCGGGCTCCCTGCAACGACTCGAATGCCGTCGTCATCAGGGGGAGTGGGTAGCGGTTCTTAACCGTGATGTCGTTGAGCGCCCGGTAATCAATGCACAGCCGCTGCCCACCATCCTTTTTCCCCACGAAGAAGAAGCCCGCGCCGCGGGTGAGGTAGAGGGACGGATGTGACCCTCGACGTGTGCCTCGTCGATATACTCCCTCATGGCCAGCGTCTCCGGCCGGGACAAGGAAAACAGTCGCCCTCGTGTGGGCATGGTGCCCGGCAGGAGATCGATAGCGCAGTTGTAAGGCCTGTGAGGAGGTAGGCCCTTGGCATGCCTCTTACTAAACACCTCCCCCAGATCCCAGTACTCCCGGGGAACGCCTGCCAGGTCTGAGCCGGTGATGGAGTCTGTAGCCGCCGTCCTCCCGGTGGCAACCGTCGCTAGGTCGGTAGGCAGTTCGGAGTGCGGGACTTGGGGAAGAGGTGAGGACTGGCAGGTGGTCTGGGACGGTGGTTTGGGCTGATGAGTGGTCAGTGGAGACCAGAACAGGACGGGGCAGAGCCTACCTCCAGGATGAGCCGCCCCGTGGACCAGTCTATCCGGGGTTTGTGGGCGACCAGACAGGGGTGCCCAAGGACGAGGGGACACTCCGTAGAGTCCACAATGAAAAACTGGATATCCTGCCATAGCCCCCGCCACCCGGACACGCACCGGAACCGGCTCAGAGAAGAAGAGTAACGGAACGCTCCACCCTTGGCCCAGCCCCGCGTCCATTAGGTTTCCTGTGGCCCCAAAATCCATCAGTGCATGCGCCCGATGCACAGCGCGGGCCCACTGAACCCTGACGGGGAGAAAAGTCTGGGAGTCTCTGGAGTTGGGGTTTCGGATCCGGCTCGCTAGCACCCCTCCCGATACTAGCGAGCCCTCCCGTTTCCCGGCTTCTCCGGGCATGAGTCGCAGTGGTGACCTGCCTGGCCGCAGTACAGGCAACGTCACTGGCGCAGATGCCTCTGCCTCTCCATCCTGGACAAGCGCACTGCCCCAGCTGCATAGCCTCCTCCTGAATCGGAAAGCCTGCGGGTTGATACGGGGATGTGGAGGTGCGCCTTGCGTCATCCCACTCTCATGCGCGCACTCACAACGCCGATTGTCTACCAGCACCGAGAGTTCAACGAGGCCGTCCAGTCGCTCAGGCAGCTCCCTGAAGGAGAGTTCGTCCTTCATCCCCTCCGATAGGGCGGCCTCCTCCCATCCTGCCTCTCGAGCTCTGGTCCGGAACTCCACGGAGTAGTCCGCTACCGAACGGTCACCCTGCCAACAGGCCGTGAGCCACCTCCCGGCCTTGTGCCCCGACACCACCCGAGAGGTGTCGAACACCTTGCGTAGCTCCCGGGTGAATTGGTAGGAGTCGGTGCACGCCGGAGTTTTGCTCTCCCACTCCGTGGTAGCCCAGGAAAGGGCCCGAACCGTCAACAAAGTGATGATGTAGGCCACCGTCAGGAAGGAGGAGGGTTGTAGGCTGAATAGCAGGGAACACTGGGTGAGGAATTCCCTGCAGCCCTCTGCACGTCCGTCATACATTACATTTACATTTACATTTACGTCATTTACCAGACGCTCTTATCCAGAGCGACTTACAAATAGGTGCATTCACCCTATAGCCAGTGGGATAACCACTTTACAATATCTTTTTTTTTTTTTTTTTTTTGGGGGGGGGGGGGGGGGTAGAAGGATTACTTTATCCTATCCCAGGTATTCCTTAAAGAGGTGGGGTTTCAAATGTCTCCGGAAGGTGGTGAGTGACTCCGCTGTCCTGGCGTCGTGAGGGAGCTTGTTCCACCATTGGGGTGCCAGAGCAGCGAACAGTTTTGACTGGGCTGAGCGGGAACTATGCTTCCGCAGAGGAAGGGGAGCCAGCAGGCCAGAGGTGGATGAACGCAATGCCCTCGTTTGGATGTAGGGACTGATCAGAGCCTGAAGGTACAGAGGTGCCGATCCCCTCACAGCTCCATAGGCAAGCACCATGGTCTTGTAACAGATGCGAGCTTCAACTGGAAGCCAGTGGAGTGTGCGGAGGAGCGGGGTGACGTGAGAGAACTTGGGAAGGTTGAACACCAGACGGGCTGCGGCATTCTGGATGAGTTGTAGGGGTTTAATGGCACAGGCAGGGAGCCCAGCCAACAGCGAGTTGCAGTAATCCAGACGGGAGATGACAAGTGCCTGGATTAGGACCTGTGCCGCTTCCTGTGTAAGGCAGGGTCGTACTCTCCGAATGTTGTAGAGCATGAACCTGCAGGGTCGGGTCACCGCCTTGATGTTAGCGGAGAACGACAGGGTGTTGTCCAGGGTCACGCCAAGGCTCTTCGCACTCTGGGAGGAGGACACAATGGAGTTGTCAACCGTGATGGCGAGATCATGGAACGGGCAGTCCTTCCCCGGGAGGAAGAGCAGCTCCGTCTTGCCAAGGTTCAGCTTGAGGTGGTGATCCGTCATCCATACTGATATGTCTGCCAGACATGCAGAGATGCGATTCGCCACCTGGTTATCAGAAGGGGGAAAGGAGAAGATTAGTTGTGTATCGTCAGCGTAGCAATGATAGGAGAGGCCATGTGAGGATATGACAGAGCCAAGTGACTTGGTGTATAGGGAGAATAGGAGAGGGCCTAGAACTGAGCCCTGGGGGACACCAGTGGTGAGAGCACGTGGTGCGGAGACAGCTTCACGCCACGCCACTTGGTAGGAGCGACCGGTCAGGTAGGACGCGATCCAGGAGTGAGCCGCGCCGGAGATGCCCAGCTCGGAGAGGGTGGAGAGGAGGATCTGATGGTTCACAGTATCAAAGGCAGCAGACAGGTCTAGAAGGACAAGAGCAGAGGAGAGAGAGTTAGCTTTAGCAGTGCGGAGAGCCTCCGTGACACAGAGAAGAGCAGTCTCAGTTGAATGACCAGTCCTGAAACCTGACTGGTTTGGATCAAGAAGGTCATTCTGAGAGAGATAGCAAGAGAGTTGGCTAGAGACGGCACGCTCAATAGTTTTGGAAAGAAAAGAAAGAAGGGATACTGGTCTGTAGTTGTTGACATCAGTGGGATCGAGCGTTGGTTTTTTGAGAAGGGGTGCAACTCTCGCTCTCTTGAAGACGGAAGGGACATAGCCAGCGGTCAAGGATGAGTTGATCAGCGAGGTGAGGTAGGGGAGAAGGTCACCGGAGATGGTCTGGAGAAGAGAGGAGGGGATGGGGTCAAGCGGGCAGGTTGTTGGGCGGCCTGCAGTCACAAGTCGCAAGATTTTATCTGGAGAGAGAGGGGAGAAAGAAGTCAAAGCATAGGGTAGGGCAGTGTGAGCAGGACCAGCAGTGTCATTAGACTTAACAAACGAGGATCGGATGTCGTCAACCTTCTTTTCAAAGTGGTTGACGAAGTCATCCACAGAGAGAGAGGAGAGGGGGGGGGGGGATTCAGCAGGGAGGAGAATGTGGCAAAGAGCTTCCTAGGGTTAGAGGCAGATGCTTGGAATTTAGAGTGGTAGAAAGTGGCCTTAGCAGCAGAAACAGATGAAGAAAATGTAGAGAGGAGGGAGTGAAAAGATGCCAGGTCGGCAGGGAGTTTAGTTTTCTTCCATTTCCGCTCCGCTGCCCGGAGCTCTGTTCTGTGAGCTCGCAATGAGTCATCAAGCCACGGAGCTGGAGGGGAGGACCGAGCCGGCCGGGAGGATAGGGGACACAGAGAGTCAAAGGATGCAGAAAGGGAGGAGAGGAGGTTTGAGGAGGCAGAATCAGGAGATTGGAGGGAGAAGGATTGAGCAGAGGGAAGAGATGATAGGATGGAAGAGGAGAGAGTAGTGGGAGAGAGAGAGCGAAGGTTGCGGCGGCGCATTACCATCTGTGTAGGGGCAGAGTGAGTAGTGTTGGAGGAGAGCGAGAGAGAAAAGGATACAAAGTAGTGGTCGGAGACATGGAGGGGAGTTGCAGTGAGATTAGTAGAAGAGCAGCATCTAGTAAAGATGAGGTCAAGCGTATTGCCTGCCATGTGAGTAGGGGGGGACGGTGAGAGGGTGAGGTCAAAAGAGGAGAGGAGTGGAAAGAAGGAGGCAGAGAGAAATGAGTCAAATGTAGACGTAGGGAGGTTGAAATCCCCCAAAACTGTGAGGGGTGAGCCATCCTCAGGAAAGGAACTTATCAAGGCGTCAAGCTCATTGATGAACTCTCCAAGGGAACCTGGAGGGCGATAGATGACAAGGATATTAAGCTTAAATGGGCTAGTGACTGTGACAGCATGGAATTCAAATGAGGAGATAGACAGATGGGTTAGGGGAAAAATTGAGAATGTCCACTTGGGAGAGATGAGGATTCCTGTGCCACCACCCCTCTGACCAGATGCTCTCGGGTATGCGAGAACACATGGTCAGACGAGGAGAGAGCAGTAGGAGTAGCAGTGTTTTCAGTGGTAATCCATGTTTCCGTCAGCGCCAGGAAGTCGAGGGACTGGAGGGTAGCATAGGCTGGGATGAAGTCAGCCTTGTTGGCAGCAGAACGGCAGTTCCAGAGGCTGCCTGAGACCTGGAACTCCAGGTGTGGGGTGCGTGCAGGGACCACCAGGTTAGAGAGGCAGCAGCCACGCGGTGTGAGGCGTTTGTGTAGCCTGTGCGGAGAGGAGAGAACAGGGATAGGCAGAGGCATAGTTGACAGGCTGTAGCAAATGGCTACAATAATGCAGAGGAGATCGGAATGAAATGAACTAAACATCTGGGAAAGGAGAGAGTAAAAACCAAAACTCCCAAATATAACTCTCCCAACTTCACCTCAGAAACTATGATTGTTTCACTGAACCACCCGAATAAAACTCTCCCAACTTCCACTTTAGAAATTAGAATTGTTGTGAACCACAGCGGTTCAATGTTTCAAGGAATAGACTCAACTTACTTCATTCAGCTAGCTAACTATGACGCTATAGCTAACTAGCATGCTAGCATCCAATAACACACAGTTTAGCACCAATACTTGGTTACAACAAACCACCAATAGTGTGTTAACACACTAAACAGATAATTAGTGTCCGTGTCTAGCTCCCCCCACAACGCAGCAACAATCAAACGTTGGCTAGCTAGCACAAATATACTGTACCTAGCAGCCACAGTACAGCCAGCCGGTCGTGTTGGCTAGCTAGCAATGGCTGCTGTGCTGACCCTGTTTGAATAACGGCGGCGCTGCGAACAAATGTAGCTGGCCAAAAGGACATTGTATTTAGTTGCTACCGCTGCCAATAGCCACTCGCCAGCTAGTCCAGGAGGTGAGTTAGCTAGCTAGCTAGCTTCGTGCTACACCATACCTCTCCGGAGGTGGTAGGCGGGGTTCCCGCGATATCGCAGGCAAGACTGGAGACGCCGCTGCCGCGGCTTCCGCTCCGCCGGCTGCCGGGGCTGGTCGGGTGTCTACGGCTCTGCACTGCGATCGTCAGCTGCCTGAAATTCTCTGTGATCTGCTGCAGGCTGCGGTCGCGTTGGATACTGTGCTGCCTCCTGTGCTGCCTCCTCTGGGTCCATATTGGCTCAGTTTTCTGTAAGGGTTGGGGTGAGGTGTGACCCAGGTGTGATGCAGGATATACAGTAGGCAGTAGGCAGAGATGGTGAAACAAGGATCTATACTGGTGGTCCCGAAGCCAAAATACAAAATAACGGACTTATCACGATAAAAGAAAGGCGGCGCAAATAAGTCTCCAAAAACCTTCTGACAGCCAAAATACGAAATACTACCTAAGACTGAAACAAATAACGAAACAGGGAGAACACTTCTCAAGTACCTCTGCATAGATCTCCGATCAGACACTGAGCAGTACTGCTGGAAACTAGCAGAGAAAACTGAGCAAGGGAACACAGGGAAGTGAGGGCATAAATACACAGGTGAACCGATAGACACAGGTGACACCAATAGGATGGTGATTAGTCCCGACTGTGAGTGAGGAGGTGCCTAAGGTTGGCGGAGGATGACACCTAGTGGTTCGCTCCGGAACTGCGACCCCCTCCTGTAACGTGTGTGTGTACATGTGCCTGTGTGTGTTTGTGTTTGTGTGTGTGTGTGTGTGTGCAACAACAGCCTTCAGTGTTGCTCTTCTTATTCTCAACAAACAATTACTGCAGAAACACCACCTCACAGTCTGAACACTGATAGTCTACCAGAATACGATGTTTAGATTAGGGGGTAATGCTGGAGGGAGGAGGGTTTGGGAAGAGGGCACTTTTTGAAAACAGCAATGAATGTATTCCCTCCCCACTGTCTCTGCTGATTCACTTACTGCTGACTGACAGTCTCATGACAAAGGAGCTGGAGGGAACATTAACACAATGTACTGGGTCTCATGACACAAGAGCTGGAGGGAACACTAACACAATGTATTGGGTCTAATGACACATGAGCTGGAGGGAACACTAACACAATGTACTGGGTCTAATGACACATGAGCTGGAGGGAACACTAACACAATGTACTGTGTCTAATGACACATGAGCTGGAGGGAACACTAACACAATGTACTGGGTCTCACGACGACACAAGAGCTGGAGGGAAAACTAACACAATGTACTGAGTCTCACGACGACACAAGAGCTGGAGGAGACACTAACGCAATGTACTGAGTCTCACGACGACACAAGAGCTGGAGGGAACACTAACACAATGTACTGTGTCTAATGACACATGAGCTGGAGGGAACACTAACACAATGTACTGGGTCTCACGACGACACAAGAGCTGGAGGGAAAACTAACACAATGTACTGAGTCTCACGACGACACAAGAGCTGGAGGAGACACTAACGCAATGTACTGAGTCTCACGACGACACAAGAGCTGGAGGGAAAACTAACACAATGTACTGAGTCTCACGACGACACAAGAGCTGGAGGGGACACTAACGCAATGTACTGAGGACACCAGTCGGCCCTGTTCACACTGTAGTACACGTGTAGACACACCAACACACACACATACACACACTGCTGAATACGCAAAAGTGTGTTCACATGCTCAGTCTAGTAAGGCTGCAGATGAAGACTCATTCTTAAGCATTCTGACTTAACACACTTGCACTTCAGCATGCTTGTGGACATGGACGTATGCATATGGCATGCATAGATTACACACAGAATGTGAATATGAAGAAACACAGACACACACAACACAAACCCACACAGGCACATGTATACACTCACCCCCACACAGTGAAGTAGCCCCTGCTTTCCTCTGGGGCTCTGAGCTAAGATTAGGAAGTGGGAACTAAAAATAGATGCTACTGTGAAGGGAGGAGGCAGACTGATATGAGGGGAGGACAGGAGGGAAAAAGGAGTGCTGATCAGAGAGAGAGAGAGAGAGAGAGAGAGAGAGAGAGAGAGAGAGAGAGAGAGAGAGAGAGAGAGAGAGAGAGAGAGAGAGAGAGAGAGAGAGAGAGAGAGAGAGAGAGAGAGAGAGAGAGAGAGAGAGAGAGAGAGAGAGAGAGAGACATCAGAACGAACATAACATTCTACATACCAATTAGGATCTGGCTAAAAATACTTGAATCAGTTATAGAACCCATTGCCCTTTATGGTTGTGAGGTATGGGGTCCGCTCACCAACCAAAAATTCACAAAATGGGAGAAACACCAAATCGAGACTGCATGCAGAATTCTGCAAAAATATATCCTCTGTGTACAATGTAAAACACCAAATAATGCATGCAGAGCAGAATTAGGCCAATACCCGCTAATTATCAAAATCCAGAAAAGAGCCGTTAAATTCTACAACCACCTAAAAGGAAGCGATTCCCAAACCTTCCATAACAAAGCCATCACCTACAGAGAGATGAACTTGGAGAAGAGTCCCCTAAGCAAGCTGGTCCTGGGACTCTGTTCAGAAACACAAACAGACCCCATAGAGTCCCAGGACAGCAACACAATTAGACCCAACCAAATCATGAGAAAATAAAAAGATAATTACTTGACATATTGGAAAGAATTAACAAAAGAAAACAGAGCAAACTAGAATGCTATTTGGCCCTAAACAGAGATTACACAGAGGCAGAATACCTGACCCCTGTGACTGACCCAAAATTAAGGAAAGCTTTGACTATGTACAGACTCAGTGAGCATAGCCTTGCTATTGAGAAAGGTTGCCGTAGGCAGACCTGGCTTTCAAGAGAAGACAGGCTATGTGCACACTGCCCACAAAATGAGGTGGAAACTGAGCTGCACTTCCTAACCTCCTGCCAAATGTATGACCATATTAGAGACACATATTTCCCTCAGATTACACAGACCCACAAAGAATTCGAAAACAAATCCAATTTTGATAAACTCCCATTTCTATTGGGTGAAATACTACAGTGTGCAATCACAGCAGCAAGATTTCTGACTTGTTGCCACAAGAAAAGGGCAACCAGTGAAGAACAAACACCATTGTAAATACAACCCATATTTATGTTTATTTATTTTCCATTTGTACTTTAACTATTTGCACATTGTTACAACACAGTTAATAGACATAATATGTCATTTGAAGTAATATGTCATTTGGAGTGTAATAATTTTTGTTGTTTTATTTCACATTTGTTTATCAATTTCACTTGCTCTGGCAATGTAAACATATGTTTCCCATGCCAATAAACCCCCTTGAATTGAATTGAGAGAGAGAATAAAGCCCCTTGAATTGAATGAGAGAGAGAATAAAGCCCCTTGAATTGAATTGAGAGAGAGAATAAAGCCCCTTGAATTGAATTGAGAGAGAGAATAAGCCCCTTGAATTGAATTGAGAGAGAGAGAGTGAGTTCAGGACTTTGATGAGGAATGTGGTAAGAGAACTGCATTTGTTTTGATTTATGTTTTGATTTATGTGTAATTTTTATCAGTCGCTTTTGAATTTGATTTGTTGTAATGTGAAATTGTAAATGTATAGTGTTGTATTGAGACTGATTATTTTGATCAATGGGTTTCCCCTGGTTAAATAAAGGTTAAATTAATAAAATAATAAGAGTCTTTGATTCAAAGTGAAAGCAGAAATAAGAGAAGAAAACAGAGAAGAGAGAGTGGGGGCGTTGGCTTGCCTTGTCCACATGGTGAAATATCACACCCATTTATTACCACATTTACTAAATAGGCCTATGGACATGTGATATGGATCAGGTCCAAGCTCTCTGTTTAGATAGTGGATGAGATATACCTTCACACGCAGGCACCTGGGCATCTGTAAGGTCAGAACAATTAAACACAGCCTCTCTCTCTCTCCCCCTCTCCCTCCCCTCCCCCCCTTTAGTAATGTGTTGTAGCAGGTGTTCCCTGTTGTAAGACTAGTAGATTTAGCTTGTCCTTTCAACACTACGCCTTCTCATGTAATCTCATAGCCCGCTAATTCCCGCTTTGTTTGGCTGCTCGGCTTTTGGAAGTCATGTGTGTCTCTGAGGACATTGTTGTATTATTAATTTGGTGTTGGGTAGGGGGGGGGGGGGGTAGGGGAGGGTTGGGTGAGAGGGGTAGGGGAGGCTGGGTGAGAGGGGTAGGGGAGAATTGGGCAAGAGGGGGGAGGGGAGGGCTAGGTGAGAGGGGGGGAGGGGAGGGGCTGGGTGAGAGGGGTAGGGGAGTGCTGGGTGAGAGGAGGGGAGGGGAGGGCTGGGTGAGAGGGGGGAGGGCTGGGTGAGAGGGGGGAGGGGAGGGCTAGATGAGAGGGGGGAGGGCTGGGTGAGAGGGGGGAGGGGAGGGCTAGGTGAGGGGGGGGGAGGGGAGGGGTGGGCTGGGTGAGAGGGTTAGGGGAGAATGGGTGAGAGGTGTAGGGGAGGGCTGGGTGAGAGCGGTAGGGGAGGGCTGGGTGAGACGGGTAGGGGAGGGTTGGGTGAGAGCGGTAGGGTAAGGGTTTGGGTGAGAGAGGTAGGGTAGGGCTGGGTGAGAGGGGGGGTGAGGGGAGGGCTGGGTGAGAGGGGGGGAGGGGAGGGCTGGGTGAGAGGGGGGAGG
>NW_028162684.1:45000-56452 GCF_964263955.1 Coregonus lavaretus | reverse complement strand
CTGCTCATTTTGTAGTAGGATCACTACTCACTCTCTCCTCTCTTAACCTTCAAAGCCCAACTAAGGAGGTCACTTTGATCTGTCTTCCAGAGCCATGGAATGAAATGCATGACAGAGCGTCTTCAGGAGGGAGAGATGGCGGAAGGGAGGGAGGGAAGGAGGGAGAGAAGAGTGACAGGTAATGACAGTGGCTACAAGCTGTGACCTTTGGAATGATCAGGGAAGCATGACGACCAGGCCCAACGTGACAGACGAGGAACAATTTGGGGGGAGGAAGAGGAATGGACAAAGATTTTGTGTGTCTAGTTAGTGGTAGTAGTGGTAGAGATGATTGTTGGGATAGTATTTCTGTGCCATTTGCATTTATAAAGAAGACAACAGATGACAGGCACCTCAACCGAGGGTTGGATATCAGAAGTGAATATATCACAGAATTGTTGATGGGATTTTAACTGTTGATGTGGATCTGATTGGCATGAGAACAGAGTGTACAGAAAGGACTAGAGCAGGACCGGTGAAAAGTGAGATGAGAGGAAAGGAGAGGTAAAGGGAGTACTTGTCCAGCCCTAGTCCCCGGTGAGGAACTTTCAAGTTGCTAGTCTTCCCGTCTGTCCTGTCAGGCCTGAACAAACACCTGTCACGCACGCACCCACACCACCCAGCAGCAGCATCACACAAGGCTGGCCTGGGCCTCACCCAGGGTCAATCCAGGCATAAGTGACATAAGCTGTCGCTTAGGGCCCATGGCCGTTAGAGGGCCCCCAACACAATATATATATACAGTACCAGTCAAAAGTTTGGACACACCTACTCATTCAAGGGTTTTTCTTTATTTTTACAATTTTCTACATTGTAAAATAATAGTGAAGACATCAAAACTATGAAATAACACATATAAAATCATGTAGTAACCAAAAAAGTGTTAAACAAATCAAAATATATTTTATATTTGAGATTCTTTAAAGTAGCCACCCTTTGCCTTGTTGACAGCTTTGCACACTCTTGGCATTCTCTCAACCAGCTTCACCTGGAATGCTTTTCCAACAGTCTTGAAGGAGGTCCCACATATGCTGAGCACTTGTTGGCTGCTTTTCCTTCACTCTGCGGTCCAACTCATCCCAAACCATCACAATTGGCAGACATACAGGTAATTTGATGCAGCACTCCATCACTCTCTTTCTTGGTCAAATAGCCCTTACACAGCCTGGAGGTGTGTTGGGTCAATGTCCTGTTGAAAAACAAATGATAGTCCCACTAAGAGTAAACCAGATGCGATCGTGTATCGCTGCAGAATGCTGTGGTAGCCATGCTGGTTAAGTGTGCCTTGAATTCTAAATAAATCACAGACAATGTCACCAGCAAAGCACCCCCACACCATCACACCTCCTCCTCCATGCTTCACGGTGGGAACCACACATGCTGAGATCATCCGTTCACCTACTCTGTGTCTCACAAAGCCACAGCGGTTGGAACCAAAAATCTCAAATTTGGACTCATCAGACCAAAGGACAGATTTCCACCGGTCTAATGTCCATTGCTTGGCCCAAGCAAGTCTCTTCTTCTTATTGGTGTCCTTTAGTAGTGGTTTCTTTGCAGCAATTCGACCATGAAGGCCTGATTCTCGCAGTCTCCTCTGAACAGTTGATGTTGAGATGTGTCTGTTACTTGAACTCTGTGAAGCATTTATTTGGGCTGCAGTCTGCAGCCCAAATAAATGCAGAGGATAAGTTCATTAACCCTAATGAACTTATCCTCTGCAGCAGTAACTCTGGGTCTTCCTTTCCTGTGGCGGTCCTCATGAGAGCCGGTTTCATCATAGCGCTTGATGGTTTTTGCGACTGCACTTGAAGAAACGTTCAAAGTTCTTGAGTTTTTCCTTATTGACTGACCTTCATGTTCTTGCCATAATATAGACTTGGTTTTGTACCAAATAGGGCTATCTTCTGTATACCACCCCTACCTTGTCACAACACAACTGATTGGCTCAAACGCATAAAGAAGGAAAGAAATTCCACAAATTAACTTTTAACAAGGCACACCTGTTAATTGAAATGCATTCCAGGTGACTACCTCATGAAGCTGGTTGAGAGAATGCCAAGAGTGTGCAAAGCTGTCATCAAGGCAAATGGTGGCTTCTTATAAAATATATTTTGAGTTGTTTAACACTTTTATTGTTACTACATGATTCCAAATGTGTTATTTCATAGTTTTGATGTCTTCACTATTATTCTACAATGTCGAAAATAGTAAAATAAAGAAAAACCTTTGAATGAGTAGGTGTGTCCAAACTTTTGACTGGTACTGTATATATTTTTAGGAACTTAGTCGGGGTCTCAAATTACTACTGAGAGTAAGAATAGTAGAATACTATTTTAGAATTTTGCTTGTGCATCAGCAGTTTTCTCTTGTTATGTCAGTCACTGACAGTAACTCAATTAGCCATGTCAGCTAACAATCTTTAGATTGGTAGTTAGTCTAGCCAGCTATCTAAACATGTAGTAATCATGGTCAAATACCGACCGGGCATGAAGGGCTTGTGCACAGGGGTCTGACCTCTAGGGGAGCCCCCATTGATTTTGTTAGTCATTCTCACTCAGATCATATTAACATGGCATAAGTCATTACAAAATGTGTACAATTGCAGGAAATTAGCTTTAAAACTGGAACATTTTCTTTACGCCCCATGACAAAATGTGTAGAATTGCAGGAAATGAACTTAAAATGTTCTCTCCACAGTCAAGAGTGGGGCCATGAGGTGCCATGAGGTGGTGGGCCCCCCAACCAAATCTTGCTTATGGCCCCCAAAAGGCTAGAGCCGGCCCTGGCCTCACCAGCAATCCGCTTGTCTGCGTTCTCCTTCCGTAGAGCCTTCAGTATGTGATGGGAAGAATACTAAGAAAGCATCCATAGATTTTATTTCTGCTGGGGAAAGAGAGAGAAGGGGGTTTGGGGGTTGAACGCTCACATCAAACTCCCCTCCTTCTCTTTTCTCTCACCCGTTTCTTTCGCTCCTCTCCTCTCTTCTCATCTGCTCTGCTCTGGAGGGACCTTCTGTTTGTCAGCCAAGCACTGGAGCGTCTCCCACTAAACCCACCCCAACGCACCTCTATCTCGCTCTTTTTCTGTCTGTCTCTCTCCCACCATCTTTCTATCTCTGTCTCTCTCTCTCTCTCTCTCCTACTGACTCTTTCATTCTCTCTTCCTCTGTTTTAAACTGCCTTCACTCTTCCACCAGTTAGGAAAGAGCCTGATTAAGTCAATAAGGGAGAGAGACAGAGAAATATGGGATGTGAGAGAGACATAATGGATGGTATAAAACAGGGTGGGGAAGCTGTGTACTACTTAGGTGTAGAGGAGTGAGAGAGACAGGGGGAATTCATTTCTACCAAGGAGATGCTTCCTACTAAGAAAGGCAAAGGTTGTACAGAATTACAAATAAGAGAGAGAGAGAGAGAGAGACGGAGAGGGGGGAGAGAGAGAGAGAGCGAGAGAGAGAGGAGAGAGACAGAGAGGGAGAGGTGGAAGAGAGAGAATAACAGAAGAGAGAGGCAACAGATTTATTGTCATAAAATTCAAATGCAGCAAAGGCGTTAGGCTAATGTTTACTCTACAATAAATGTACAATAAATGTAACACGTCAGTTGGTAAAGATGAGAGGGCATTGAAGAGAGTGTGTACCCTCCCTCTCTCCCTCCCAGGCCTCTCTGCAGGTCCCAGCCTCCGCCAAACCGCTCCACACGTGCTGGGGGATTAGAGTGTGAAAGGGGGGCTATATTGATTCTTGAAGCTGTGAGATGACAACTATGGTCTCAGATCACCCTGTTTGTTTACAGTTGATTCACAGCAAGCCCTTTTTCTGCTCTCAGAGAAAGACTGTGTGTATGTGTGTGTGCACTCGTGTGAGTATATCTATGTGTATTTATTTTTTGTCTCTTTCTGTGACTAAAAGCTGTACTTCCTAATCGAAACAGGCTCGTTACCTTTCATATGAAATAATGAATAATACTCTATCACGTATCACTCTGAGTGTGTTAGGGGACACAGGGTAGGATGGTGTGTAGCACTTTCAGCGCTGCCAGGTTTGATAGTGTTGTGTTGTCTGTGGATGCAGAGGAGGGTGACTCACTGTGGCATTTGGAGGAGAGCCCCGGTGGAGACCTGTCTGCCTGCAGACCTCTATGCCTGCAGTTTGGAGCCGCAGCTGGAGCAGGTGGATCAAACTCTGACGCTCCAGGGGGCTCCAGGACGTGCACAGGCTCAACACAGCACCTCCTCAATGAGGGGCATGTCGGGAAACCCCCACACTCCCCAGGTGTGTGTGCGTGTGTGTGTGTGCATGCGCTACTCCCCAGACTAGAGAGCTGTGAGGTTCCCCGTGTAGAATTAGAACTGACAACATGCTCGTCTCTCCTCTCTCATCTGTCAGGCTTTTACCAAACAAACACCTCTGAATGACCTTTGATGGCTTAGCACGTTACCCACAATGCTTTGGAGGAAGCTGACATAGAAAAGGTGTGTCACACATTATTTTGACATGTGATAGATTGTCATAGGCTATTTGTAGGTCCCCTGTAGCTCAGTTGGCAGTGCATGGCGCTTGCAACGCCAGGGTTGTGGGTTCACTTCCCACGGGGGGCCAGTATGAAACATGTATGCACTCACTAACTGTAAGTTGCTCTGGATAAGAGCGTCTGCTAAATGAGTAAAATGTTAAATTTTTTAAAGAGTGCTACTCAAACCCCCAGATAGAATGAGAGTATTTAGTGTATTCCCAGCTTTATAGATCTGTCGTTTTTTTTCATTGGGACTGTGAGGTGGACATGAATGGTTGTCAGTTTATCAAGCCTCCTGTCAAACCATGTTAAACCTACTGGCAGGTCTCACTGGAGACCAAAGCTTACATCCCATCCTTTAATTCCAACACAAAGTTCCATCCTTCCCTCCAGCTATTTACACCACCTCTCATTCCATATCTCCTTTCATTTCGCCGTTTTTTTATTTCTCTCTTTTTCTCCCTCCCTCCCTCAGGCTCGCATGTGAAGGTGTGAGGTGCATGTGGATTTCTGTCTGTCTGTCTGTTTGTTTCCATCCAACATGCTAGGATTTCCTGTAGTTCCCCTGGAAGCTTCATACAACACATCAAGGGACACACATTATGTGGGCAGAGTTCAAATGGGTCTATGGGTATCAGCTCTGTTTGATACAAGCATGGCCTCATCTTCTTCATATGAAGTCCATTCTCTGAATCTGAGTTCACCCACATTCACACTCGAAAACCACAGTCAGAACTCTTGGCTTGTGGAATCCAATTAAAATACTGTTCATACAAAATTCCTCTACTTTATGCCACGACTTGAGTACAGTAGTGAGGAACAGTTTATAATATACACCAGAGTTTTTTCTACTCTAAGATAAAGATAAACTAGGTGACTGGGGAGATAATTTTAGAGGGGATCAATAGTGAAGAAATAAAATGCATACAGAACTTTTAGTAGTGTACCGAAATACATTATTATTATCCTATTAAATTCCACAAATCTCCTTCCTTTCCATTCTGAGAAAAAACCTTATTAGTGTGCCCACTCCTTGTCCAAAACCTTTAACCTATTTGACTAATTAGAACTTTATTGATTTTCAAAATGAACATCCTAAAAATGTCAATAGTGGGTAACTAACGTTCAGGGTGGTTATACATTCTTCTAGATGATTGAAATCCACAGTAAATAAATCATTAAAAAACACCCAACAAGATACAAGATGTATTAATAATGGCTGTTGATGCTGAAAAGGCTTTCGACCATCCTGAATGGCCTTTTCTATTAAAAACTTTGGAAGCTTTCAACTTTCCAGCTGAAATAATACATTTGTGACCGACCGACTCGATTCGGTCTTATGTAGCAAAATTTGAAATGGTGTTTTTTACATTGGATAAAAGTAGAGACTCAGAGCTAGAAAATGGTACAGTATATCAAACACTACAGTTGAGGAACAATGGGAAAGTAATTCTGCTTTGAAAGTTGATCAACTTCTAACCTCACTTTTGAGAAAATGGCCCTTGAATGTTTTGGTTACTGTACTGGAGAGCTCTTCTTTGTCTACACCCATTCAGCATAGTTCACACCTTCTTAAGCCTTAGCCCCACCCATCTCTTTAAGGATTCACATGTGAAGCCATACTAAACAACCAAAGATTTCAAGACTAAAGGCTAGTTTATACTACGTCTATCGACAGTTGTCACAGTGACATCATGAACATTCTATTGTCATCCGACATCAAACTTGTAGTTATTAAAATGTTTGAACACAAAAACTACAGGCAGGCTGGTGGTCCAAAATAGCATCACTAATGTATTTTAACACCAATAAACCCACCCGTTTAAAAATGAATTTAGTAAATGTCAATCTAGCAAACCAGGCAACTAAAAGCAACTTTCTAAACAATGTTTTGGTTCATTTCTAGCTTCTTTTTTAAAATTTCATTTCTAGCTTGTTAGCTAGCTAGCTAATGTTAAGTTAGCTGGCTAGCCAGTTCAAATAATGACCATATCATTTAGCTGACAACGTCTTCACTTTAGCTCATTTTGTCTTCATTATTACAGGAAAATAAACTCACAACAAGATCATTATTTACAAGTTAATGGCGAGCCAATTACAGAAAATAGCTTGCGGTTGTGAGTGTGACGAAATAAAAGCAGGGCATTCTACCAGAGAACTTTAGAACTTGGACAATGTCTCGTTGGCCTAACGTTATATCCTAATTTGACATTGGTGCAGGTCATGTTCTTCACATTACTGTCTCTGGTAAACACATACTATATCAAATCAAATCAAAGTTTATTTGTCACATGCACAGGATACAGAAGGTGTAGTGAAATGGTTACTTGCATGGTGGAGTCTTTTGTTTACAATGAACAATTAACCATAATCCCAACTCATAACGCTACTACCCTGCATGAATCTGCAGGTAGCTAACCAACCAGGTTCAACGTTAGCTAGCTAGCTAACATTAGGCTATAACTAGCAATGCAAATGGCTCTGAGATACTAATAATATTACTACACAGATCATACACGTAACGTTAGCTAGCGAGCCAGCCAGCTAACGTTAGCTAGCTAGCTAGCTAACAGTAATCTTTAACTTGAAATATCTGAAAATGTAGCTAGCTAGACTATCTTACCCGTATACATTGATGTACCCTTCTCCCGCTCTGTCACGGATGCCATGGTTGCCCTTAGTTTGAAGATGTTCTCTTTTCGACTCCCTCTGCATATTTGCAATCAAACGGCAGAATTTTCTAAATCTCCTTAGCTATCATACTCCACCGGGCATTCCACTGATTTCAATACTCTGTCCTCCTTGAGGGTATCTTATTTGAGTCAGAAAATGTTCATATGATAGGTAAGATATACAAAACCTTGCAGAGAGCATATCCAACTGACAATCTCTTAGAAAAAAAATATAAACTATTGGAACCAAGACTTATAACTGATGTTGGCACAAGATGGAAGGAATGTTGAAGCATAACTAACAAAATTACAGTTAAGGAAAATGTACGCTTAATCCAGTATAAACTAATGTATAGAATGTATTATACATGAGACAAAATTCACAAATTCTACAGCACAACGGCAGAGTCATGTCTTAAGTGTAAAACTAAGAATGACTCAATAATCCATGCATTCTGGGAACGCTATAAAGTCTAAAAGTTATGGGCGGAGCTAGAAAGTTGGCTGTCATAAGTATTACAATGTACATTTAATTTTAATCCGTCTGTCTGCATATTTCAAGACATGGCATATGGGGGTGTAGTGAGATACCCAATGGGCTGGACGATTCTCTTCTCATCACTCATCTTGAAAAAGGTATACTAAAAACCTGGAAATCAATCAATCCGCCATCATTAATACAATGGAAAAATAAAATGATTTATTACTGAAATATTGAAATAGAATGGGAGACCAAGAAAAACTAATTGGTACAATTTAAGGCCAAGGGATGGCACTAGGGATGGGGGTGAGATCATGTGGGTCTTGGCAGATGAGATGTAGTCATTGTTTGTGTGCGTGTGTAAGTTGTTGTTCGTATGTATAAGTTTGTCTCTGGTGTATATATATATATATATATTATAAAAAATACAAATATGAAATCCAGTCATAAATAATTATACTGAACAGGGTCAAAGAGCCTCTAACTGAGATGTGAGCAGAAATCTGATCAACTGATGGGAAAATGTATTCAAATATCACGCAAAAAATACAAAGCGTTCAGAAATATAAATATTCATTATACATCAGACTTTTTTTGTAAAGACCTAATGTGGGCGTAAATTATGCAAAGTTTAAATTGGAAAGCTTTTTTTTTTTAACAAATATGTATGTGGACTTAAAGAGAGAGAGTGATAGAGAGAGAGAGAGAGAGTAGAACATCTCTCAGTATGCCTGACCATGTCGCTGAGCTTGGAATGGAGGAAGAGGGGGAAAGCAAGGGATAACTGGACAGACCAGGAGGGAGAGAGGGAGCGATAGAGGAAAGATGAGTTAAAAAAACAGAGTGAGAGACCGAGACCAAGAGAGAGAGAAAGAGAGAGAGAGAGTGAAAGTGAGAGAGAGGGTGGAGCATTGGACAGGTGACAAATAGTGATTAATAAATGTGGTCCGGGCCGGCAGTGTGTAGGGAGGGAGGGAGAGAGAGAGAGAGAGAGAGAGAGAGAGAGAGAGAGAGAGAGAGAGAGAGAGAGAGAGAGACAGAGAGAGAGAGAGAGAGAGAGAGAGAGAGAGAGAGAGAGAGAGAGAGAGAGAGAGAGAGAGAGAGAGAGAGAGAGAGAGAGAGAGAGAGAGAGAGCAGGGCGTGTAGCTGGTATTATTAATAGGTAGAATGAGAGTGGCTGTGCAACTCAATCTGCACACTGTCACTCTGCATCAGGCCTCCTAATCAGAGTCTAATGGAACAGCACAGCACAACCATGTTGTACACATACACACAAACACACAAACACACACACGCGCTGTGTGGACAAGTGTATACCTTCCCTTTTCCTGTCTTAAGAATTATATTTCTTTCCATACCGTTGATCTCATTGTTGAGAGGCCATACCAAACTGGGAGTTATTGACCCTATTTCCAACTAACACCACATCAATGTTAGGCAAGATATCCTCCATCTTTATTTGGAGGCCAGGTCATGCCTTTCTTACTTTCTTTCTTTTGTCACTAACCACTTGTAGTATAGATGCCCCACGTTCTGTTTCTTTCTCACTCCCGCTCCCACAATGGTTATATTGAGTAATAACTCTCTCCTGTCCGTCGTTTGGTGTTTGTGTGTGTGTGCGTGTCGTTCTGGCCTGTCCCCAAACAACCCTGTTGAATCCGGTGTATCCTCTGTATCCTAATGACCCCCAGATTGATTGCTATCTGTCCCCCTGGCAGTGGATGAGGATTAGATAGTTGGATCTGTGTTTAGTGGTAGCGTGGGTCTAGCTGTGGGTAGCTGTGTTGCTGAGGAGTGGGACCCTAGGGAGTAGCGGTGGTGGTCATCAGACATCCAGCTGTGACCTGCCTCTAGGGGATCCAACAACCATCCTTCTAATGTTATCACTCCATCCTTCATCATCCCCTTCACCATCTCTCCAACACCATCCTTACATCCCTCAGACTGGAACTCACACTGATGCCTATCTAATATACGCACGTTCTCACTGAAATCTACCTCGTACTGTATCATCAAGCAGGTTTGTATATTTTGTCTTTCCAATGCAAGTTGTAAAACTATTGCATTATTTGTCCTGCTTCTTTGAAATTGAGGTTCTCATATTATCTTCAATTAAATATTAAATGAGCCTTGAATTCTGACAATGGCTAAATGCAAATTGTGATATGATAGTGTATACAAGAAAGCACACACAGACAAATGCGAGAAATATTCCATGAGTTATGTGACCATAAATAGGTTCCTGCTCGTCCTCTTTAGACAAAGAGGAGAGAAACGCCTGAGCCTAAATCCTTGGTTAGAGGGAGAGAGAGAGAGAGAGAGAGAGAGATTTCTCCTTGTTGCACCACGATATATGAGCTAGGGCCGGGAAGCAATTCAAAATGTCTCCCGGCCCTAGCTGCAGTAAATGGAATGTCCTGTTCACACCTCTGCTACCAGAAGCATGGACGCACACTCCTCAATAACGCAAATAAAAGGAACCCTTCTCATAATAAATAACAATTTAACAAGGACAAGTAAGGGTAGAGAGAGTGTGCGAGAGAGAGAGAGAGAGAGGGAGAGAGAGAGAGAGAGAGCGAGAGAGAGAGAGAGAGAGAGAGCGAGAGAGAGAGAGAGAGAGAGAGAGAGAGAGAGAGAGGGGGGAGAGAAGAGGAGCTAAACCAAAAGAAAGAGAGAGAGAGAGAGAGAGAGAGAGAGAGAGGTAGGGAGCGAGAGAGACAGAAGGAGGGAATGAGAGAGAGACAGACAGCTCAGACACATAGGCATATTTCAATATTAACGAGCTCAGTAATATTTTAACAGCCCCTAAAAATCCAATCCGGACTATATTGCCTCTGACTGCTGGCCATGATTATCTATCTGTTGTCCTGTCAGTGACTGAGACTGCTTCCAGAGCTCTTAGGAGTGTTCTATTATGTTCTAATGTTCTAGCATTCTAATGGTTTTAATGGCACTGGCAGACTGACCAAGCCACAAAGTGAGACTGACACACCATTTAACACAACACATACCCGCTACCTGTGTTGGATAGGACAGGACTGCACTCGTTAAGTTCTCAAACATAACCCCATGGAGCCATAGTAGCCTAATCTAGCTCAGCCCCACACCCACCCTATTCCTTCTCTTCACGTTCCATCAAAATCTAGTCTCACGCTGTCTTATTTCCTAGACTTTGACATATTCACTAGGCTAATAGCGAGATAGCTTAACGCTTGTTAGGCACCATTTTTACCTTCTCTGAGTTTTTTTCTCTCTCGCTCCCTTGACAGTGGTCATATCTAAGGAAAGAGGGATAGAGGTAGAACGATTGGTGATTGATGAAAAAGAGTAATCATCAATGTGTATTTCCCCAGAGCCTCCCATCAGCTCCCATCTCAGCCAATAAACTTTAAACATGCAGATGTGTGATTATGCCTGTCATGGAGAGAGATGACACAACTCTCTGAGGATACGGAGCTAAAACCTGCATTTAAAAACATGTTATTAAAGGCCATTACATATACTAATACCTCTACAACTATGTCCCTATACTGTTTTGACCACAATTGTTTAGTAAATTAATTGGGCAATTGAGATGCATTTACTGTAAATAAAATTACAATTATTGCAATTATTTGAAGTGATTTATTTTACTATATATTATTATATAACTGTAATAACATATGATAACAAACAGGACGGAGAGCAAAAACAAGGATCTTGGAAAAAAGCGTGTGAATGAGTGTATGCGTGTGTGTGTGTGTGTG
>NW_028162684.1:0-42500 GCF_964263955.1 Coregonus lavaretus | reverse complement strand
GCATTCTGCAGCGATAAGCCATCCCATTTGGTTTGGGTTTAGTGGGATTATCATTTGTTTTTCAACAGGACAATGATCCAACACACCTCCAGGCTGTGTAAGGACTATTTTACAAAGAAGGAGAGTGATGGAGAGCTGCATCAGATGACCTGGCCTCCACAATCCCCCGACCTCAACCCAATTGAGATGGTTTGGGATGAGTTGGACGACAGAGTGAAGGAAAAGCAGCCAACAAGTGCTAAGCATATGTGGGAACTCCTTCAAGACTTTTGGAAAAGCATTCCAGGTGACGCTGGTTGAGAGAATGCCATGAGTGTGCAAAGCTGTCATCAAGGCAAAGGGTGGCTATTTGAAGAATCTCAAATATAAAATATGTTTGTATTTGTTTAACACTTTTTTGGTTACTACATTATTCCAAATGTGTTATTTCATAGTTTTGATGTCTTCACTATTATTCTACAATGTAAAAAATTGTGAAAATAAAGAAAAACCCTTGAATGAGTAGGTGTGTACAAACTTTTGACTGGTACTGTAAGTACAAATTTAACTTATACTTATAGGATATGTTTCTTCATTTGTAACATTTTGTGGTGATTTCAGAGGTGGTACCACAGGAGTGTTTTCCTGGGGCCCCGAGTTTTCCCTGATCTGTTAGGCTAACCTAACCAGGTAAAACTCCAAACCCAGGGTATGACATAGTAATAAATCAGATGTAAAACGGTTTTATATGGGCTATGATGGGACCAGATTTTTTCTAATCAGGTCACATAGTAAAATAATTATAATAGACAACAACTGTGATTGGAAAATAGAACTAACAGGGCTGAGCTTGATTTATGCAGGGTTAGTTCTATTGTCCATCGCAGTTGTTTTCTAGTTTTCTTTTAACGAAGCGTCCACTGTTGGAACATTGCTGCGGGGACTTGCTGACATACACTACATGACTAAAAGTATGTGGACACCTGCTCGTCGAACATCGCATTCCAAAATCATGGGCATTAATATGGAGTTGGTCCCCCCTTTGCTGCTATAAGAGCCTCCACTTTTCTGGGAAGGCTTTCCACTAGATGTTGGAAAATTGCTGTGGGGACATTCAGCCACAAGAGCATTAGTGAGGTCGGGCACTGATGTTGGGCGATTAGGCCTGGCTCGCAGTCTGCGTTCCAATTCATCCCAAAGGTGTTTGATGGGGTTGAGGTCAGGGCTTTGTGCAGGCTAGTCAAGTTGTTCCACACAGATCTCAACAAATTATTTCTGTATGATCCTCGCTTTTTGCATGGAGGCATTGTCATGCTGGAACAGGAAAGGGCCTTCCCCAAACTGTTGCCACAATGTTGGAAGCACAGAATCGTCTAGAATGTCATTGTATGCTGTAGTGTTAAGATTTCCCTTCACTGGAACTAAGGGGCTATGGTGGCAAAAATTGCTGTAATAATGTTTATCTAGTGTATCTATGCATTTAATTAAAGTCTGTTATAATGTTTATCCAGTGTATCTATGCATTTAACTAAAGTAATATGATGTACTAATGAGACTTGCTCCCACTGCTAGAACACTTCCCCTTTGTCTATGTGACTGTCTCTTTTTTACTTTTTCTCATAAAAACTGTGACCCAACTCTTCTTCGTTGGGCTCTTAACTCTGCACCTGTGTGATTGTTAACCGCTCCAGAATTGCAATTGTTATAATAAAATAAGTGGTTTTGAAGAATCTGCAGTCTCTCTTCCTTTCTGGTTAGAATTTCCACCACAGAGCCTAGCCCGAACCATGAAGAACAGCCCCAGACCATTATTCCTCCTCCACCAAACTTGACAGTTGGCACTATGCATTTGGGCAGGTAGCGTTCTCCTGGCATCCGCCAAACCCAGATTTCGCATCGGACTGCCAGATGGTGAAGCATGATTCATCACTCCAGAGAACGCGTTTCCACTGCTCCAGAGTCCAATGGCGGTGAGCTTTACACCACTCCAGCCGATGTGTGCGGCTGCTAGACCATGGAAACCCATTTCATGAAGCTCCCGACGAACAGTTCTTGTGTGGCCTACCACTTCACGGCTGAGCCGTTGTTGCTCCTAGACGTTTCCACTTGACAATAACAGCACTTACAGTTGACTGGGGCAGCTCTAGCAGGACAGAAATTTGACGAACTGACTTGTTGGAAAGGTGGCATCCTATGACGTTGCCAAGTTGAAAGTCACTGAGCTCTTCAGTAAGGCCATTCTACTGCCAATGTTTGTCTATGGAGATTGCATGCTTGTGTGCTCGATTGTATACACCTGTCAGCAAGGGTGTGTGGCTGAAATAGCCGAAGCCACTAATTTGAAGGGGTGTCCACCTACTTTTGTATATATAGTGTATCTCAAAATGTGGACTTAATTTCTTGACATTTTTAGATAGTATTGACATAAAAAATAATAATTGGTGGTGGGAATGGGCTTCCATACAAAATACATGTAATTATTTCCCCCTTATAATAGCCCAAAGGCTATATTTTGTAACACAATGCCTGCAATAAAAAACATAAGGATAGAGAGAGAGAGAGAGAGAGAGAGAGAGAGAGAGAGAGAGAGAGAGAGAGAGAGAGAGAGAGAGAGATCTTACAGGTGTTGCCTACACATGGAGGGATTGGAAGCTTTTTCAACGTGGTTTGATGGATAGAAAACATCAGTTCCTCAAAGTAACTAGGTTTTTATAAACACAAGGTTGCTCAATGTTCAACACTGAACAGCAACTTGGACAAGCTAACAAAGGCGACAAAAACATTTCTAGCAACTTCGGGTTGGTTATTTCCCTAATTTATGGAGATCTATGTTGGACTTTATAAGTAACCTGGCTGTACTGATCTCAGTCGAAACGGGAAATTACCGTAGAGGTGGTGGTGAGAAGAAGTGATTTCTTATTCCTTCACTTCACTTTCCGGCCATCTCCTGCTTAAAAAGTGCGCGCGCCTTCGGCTATTCATTTGGCACGCGAAGTTCCTCGCTGAGTGTCATCGCACGAGGAGGATTCGTACCTGGATAGACTCGATTCAAAGACGCCTGGTGGAGAAATCTTCTTGACCCCAGTTTCACTATAGTAGGAAGACAGAAAGTGAGTAAAAATACGGTGCGGTGCATGCTTTTCGATTTTATGTGTCGGTTCCCCAGATTTGTCATGGAGAGAGTGAGACATGTTTGAACAGTGATAAAAACGAAGAGAAATACTGTAGGCTACCTATAAGCTAATAATAATTCGATAAATAAGTATATAACAAATAACATTTGATAATTGGAAATGAATTAAATTCCTTTAAACATGCTGTTAGTTATATATGTAGGGATTGCTTTGGATGAATATAAAACTACATTTTGTCAGATTAATTGGATTTTTACCCAGTAAGATCTCATAAACGATTTCAATAATTGCCTTATTTGTGCATTTATCTTATAACATCTGAAAAGAGGACCGAAAATAAAACAGTGTCCTCCATGTAGAAAATACCAGTTGTTTTAAATGAGAGTGGTCAGTGTCAAACCTCAAGGACTTTAGATTTTTAGGGTGGATAATTATATTCATTGGATGGGATAATAAAAAAAAGCTCAACCAATAGAAACACTATATGAATGTATTTTTGTTCTTCATCTTTCCACAGACTTTGTGAGTCCCAGAATAGAGGAATATACCTTGGATCACAAAATAAAGATATTATTGCTTCCTCTCCCCGGCACCCTCCAATTAAACCAGGACACCCTATAATACTACCACCCTATAAACACAGAGGACTAAAATGATTATGACAGGAAGGGAACTCTGAATACATCGACTTTATTTTTTCCTTCTCTTCCCATCTTTTCCCTCTCAGTCATGACACATTTAGTTCAGAGACACCTCTATTAGGTGAGATTCTGTCCTTCTTAGGGGGACATTAAGGAAAGCAGAAGTGTTCTATTGAAGAAGAGACTGTGAATTACTCTTTATTAAACAAACCACAATTGCCAACTACAGTACATAATTAGCTGAATTTGGCACCTGATATCGAATCAGTGAGCTCTGGATAAGTTCTGATGTCATAAGTTAACTATTGTACCTTCTCTTGAGCTGGGTTTGGTTGATGTTTGATGCACAGAAAAGAGAAGGAATTTGATCAAAGCGAAGAAGAACTCTGGAAGACAAGAACTGGAAAAAACGGGTGAAAGAGGCTAAATGAAATAAATGATGTTTTCTCTAACCTATCCAACACAATCCAAACCAGATCTTTGTCCAGAACAACTACAACACAGTGTTGTCTGATCACTGATTTTAAAAGAGTTAAATCCTGCTCCTTCACCACCCCTTCCCGTCGTCATCCCCCTCTCCCTTGTTGTTCCTCTCTTCCCTTTGTCATTGATCTCTCCGTCCGCTATCTTCCTTTTCTCGCCCACATTCTACTCATGGTGTCTCAACGGACCCTCTCTATTGGCTGCTGATGCCTGTTCTCCTAGTCTAAGAGCACCACATTCATACAGCAGCCAAACCTCTCCATACACTCCTTCTAGTCTTTCATCCACCCATCCCTCCTTCCACTCTTTCATATTCTGTCTCTCTATAGTTCACCCTGGCACCCGGCACCATTCCGTCTAAAGGGGAGGAGGACTTTCTGACCCTGGCCTCCTCTCGTCTCAGCCGCTGGAAGTGTGTCATCGGAGCCGCCGTGGGCGTGGCCATGGTCCTACTCCTCCTGATCGCCATCCCCCTATTGGTCCACACCACCAAAGGGGGAGGAGCTAACCCAGGAAGTGGCGGAGGGGGGACCCATTATGAGATGCTGGGGAGCTGCAGAATGGTCTGTGACCCATATAGTACTGCCCAACCAGGCCAGGAGCTGACAGCCGTGTCCCCCCAACCGGACTACCCTGGACGGAAGAAAACGGGGTACAGCGGGGTCCCTGGGATCTCTGGTCCTCCAGGTGCCCGAGGGCCCCCTGGGGAACCAGGCAAGCCAGGCCCACAGGGGCCTCCCGGCCCTGGACCTAATGGTTACGTCCCCTCCTTCTACAGCCCCAAGATTGCCTTCTATGCAGGGCTAAGGAAACAGCACGAGGGCAGCGAGGTGTTGAAGTTTGATGATGAGGTGACCAATGTAGGGAACTACTATGAGCCTAGTACTGGGAAGTTCACCTGTCCTCTACCAGGTATCTACTACTTCACCTACCATGTTCTGATGAGGGGCGGAGATGGGACCAGCATGTGGGCCGACCTGAAGAAGAATGGACAGGTAGGAGAGAGAGAGTGTGTGCATGTGGGTGTGCGTGCGTGCATGTATGTTTGTCCAAGCAACACATCTCCATTGACCATTGCCTCAGAATCACTAATTGACTCACTTTCACCTTTGCTATACATCATCGGTCACTTTCAATTCACATCACATTTCCCTGTATCTATGGGCCGCAGCAACACGGCAGCAAAATATAGAACTAAGAAAATATTTTCCCTCATTAAAGAGAAGTCATGCTTTAAAATCACAATTTACACTTTAAAATCACAGCTACTAATATTTGCATTCCCACAAGCCATAGCCAAATGACAAGTGGCAGTATGCTGCCGTCGGTCTTCGCCAAAGGAAAGTAAAATGAGTCGATATCATACACCAGGCCTGCGTCCCAAATGGCACCCTATTCCCTATATAGTGCACTATATAGGGCCCATAGGAATAGGGTGCTATTTGGGATACAGGCTGTCACTATGCGGACGAGTCAGCTTACACGTCAGATAGATAAATAAATAATGAAAGTGAAACTGACAGGCCACTCATCCACTCATCCCTCGTTCCCTGTTCTCTCTTTCCCCTGGTACTAATTAAAGATAGAGGGCCTGATGGTGGGAAGAGGAACAAATAATTGGAGAGGAAAAGAAGAGGTGTGGGATAAATCACAGGGATTTAATTTGAGGACTTTAACACGGCTATGTTTTCATCTTAATTAATCAGACAGTCACCTTACTCTTTCTTTTAACAGTGTGGCATTTAGTCCTTTAAATGTGTCCAAAGCCTGAGTAAATGTATTTGGCTACCAGTTAGCGATATCAGATATATTGTCATTCCAGTCATCTCATCACCCTGTTAAATCATTCATAACTCCTAGATTAGATCCCCTGAAACACCACCCCCACCCCCCCACTCTTGCCTCCGCTCTACCCCCCCGTATGCCCCTCTCCTGCCTCTACCACCCTCTACCCCCTCCTCTGCCCCACCTCCCTCTACCCCTTCTCCTCCACTTCTACCCCCCTCTCCCTCCACTCGTCCTTGTCCATTGATTGTCCATAAATTATAGTTTCACTCAACTCAATTATTTAACGTCACAGAGACCCAGGTCCATCTCACAACCATCAGGTGGTCCCATTTATTTTAACAGTTTATATAGAGATCAGATCTCATATTAGAAATCAGTTTAAAGGGACACTTCACCACTTTTTACCCTCATATTCATTATCTCCAGCACAATATCAGTGTTTATGTTCCACTCTAAATATAAGAAGATTATTTTTCGAGTTACCTTGACTGCAGCCTAGTCGATTCCCCAGACAGTTTTTTGGGATATGTATTTCGCTTACTTAATCTCGGAAACCTAGAGCTAAAATCTTGCCTAGTTGCATCTGAGGATTTGTCCAAATGGTCAGTGACGAAAAACCAGCACACCAGGACAATGTTTCTTTGTTAGTTGTTGCTTCCCACAGTCTGTTGACAGACGCTACGATACCATTTATGTTACATGCATCTGTCCACGTGAGAGATTAGATGTATGTAGATAGAAGTGTGGTGTAAATGAATCACTACTGTTCTGCTGTGTGGTCTTATTCTTGTAAAAGTTGAAATTGGAGTTGGAGATCATTGATTAGAAATGCCTGACCTGTGTCTATTAATTCCCGTCTGTCACATAAACTGATTGAGATGGTGGTTGCCTGACCAAGAATAAAGTAATGTCCTTTTGAACTCTGTATGCTGTCTCGTGTCCAAGTCTTATCTTTCTTTTACCTGATGTTCACTCTTCGAACCCTCCAAATGGTGCATTACATTCTGAACAACTGAGGCAGAAGAGCTCTATGCCTGAGGCTATATCCCTGTCAGTCGATTGATGGTACAGTATGTACAAAATGGCCGCTGTGTCCAACAGGCTGTATTCCTTCTGACTTTAGAGTCAAAGGACATCTTCTTCCATTGCTGCAGGTGCAGCAGTATTGCAACTTTGTGAGAAAGTTGTGTGTGTCCCAAATGGCAGCCTATTATCTATATAATGCACTTTTTACTGCAGCCTATAGGGCTCAAGTAGTGTACTATAGGGAATAGGGTGCCATTTGGGATGCGCACCATAGTGTCTGTCTATAGCCGTGGGTTTAAAGGTTCATAAACACAAAATATCAAAGTTGTGAAAATTCATTCTTCATAACCACAAGGGCACTGAGCTGGTCTGAAAATATCAACTTGGAGAAAATGCGTTCCATCCTGAAAATCAATGTGAACACCCACACACCCACCATGCTTCTCTCATTTATGGTGCTACATTATAACTACTTCTTACTCAACATTTACATAGTTACATTCTGTTTCCAGACACCTGCTGATGACTTTGTACATCTATCAATGCCTCAATTATTTTCCATGCTCTGGTCAGTGTCCGTATGGTAGTTGTTTCTAAATGAGACGCAGGTCACGGAGTCTACACTGGACATGAAGCATGTCTACATCCAGCCAGCCAGCTAAAGGTTCAGTTAAGCCCTGTGTGGCTGTCCAGTGTCAACTCTAAGGCAGATTAATTAAGTGTGTGTGTGTGTGTGTGTGTGTGTGTGTGTGTGTGTGTGTGTGTGTGTGTGTGTGTGTGTGTGTGTGTGTGTGTGTGTGTGTGTGTGTGTGTGTGTGTGTGTGTGTGTGTGTGTATGGAGCTATGGCTATGGCGCCCATACGGCTACAGTCTACTGGTCAAACTTTATTACATCTTAGATATGTTATAGAGTCAGCGACTGTATGTGGCTGTTAGTAGTGGTGTATATGCTATATGTGGTGGTTAACAGTTTAAAAACCAATCAGATTAATTAACTGATTCATCCACTCCACTGTAGAGGTAATATATTCTGTTACCATAACATAAACATAGATTTGACCAAGGTAATGATATATACACAATAAATATATGCTAAATATATTTACTCTTAGCAATGTGTTTTCTCATATATCATTTAAATAACAACAACGATTGATTGTCATCTGTAAAGGTTAGCTGGTCATTCTGATAGACGTCCGTAGTGACAAGCCAATATTACATTAGCATCTCATGTTGCTGGTGACCGTGATGCTGTGTTACTGTGACTTCCCATTGACACCCAGCATATGTCATCCTCCGCATTATTTTGGGCAAACTGGGAAGTGGTGCTTTGTTCCTCAGGCATATAGTCTGCACTTAAAAATGCTGGAATGTGGCCACTTTTGATTTCCCCAAGCATTCAACACTATAAGTCTATTATTTTGTACGATTTTTAACATGATTTATTATGCATGTATAAAGCATGATATTTGGGTGCAGGGGCTTTTATGGTAGAAATATTGCTCCAATATGTGAAAGGATTATTTATGTAGGTCTGCTATTTTTGCTGGTAATGGTGAAATGACAGAGAGACAAACAGACGTGAGGGAGGCATGGTAGGATTATGAAGGAGATGAATGTGGAGGTGGGGGTTGAGTGGGAGCAAGAGAGAGAGAGAGAGAGAGAGAGAGAGAGAGAGAGAGAGAGAGAGAGAGAGCGGGAGAGAGAGAGAGAGAGAGAGAGAGAGAGAGAGAGAGAGAGAGAGAGAGAGAGAGAGAGAGAGAGAGAGAGAGAGAGAGAGAGAGAGAGAGAGAGAGAGAGCAACAGGGGGATGGAGATGGCCAGGAGAGGGGGAGTGAGCTCCTCCATGTGAGGCCGCCACACTGAGCTGATCTTGGGGCTGTGAGGAGCAATGGGGCCCCTGGGGCCAGCCTAGAGCCTGGGGCTGTCTCTCGCGCTGTGTCTGGCTGGGTCTGGCCCTTTCATCACAGAGTCTCTGGTAAACGGTCCTGGATAGGAGGGTGGGAGGGAGGGAGGGAGGGAGGGAGGGGGAGCAGCTGCACTGTCATTTCATATACAACCTGGGATGTGTGAATGTGTGTGTAGAAAGAGACAGACAAGGGTAGACGAAAGGAGAAAGAGAAAACAGAAGGACCAGAGGGTTGATAGGAGGAGGGTGATGGTGAAGGAGGGCTGGGGGTGGCTAGGGTAACAAACTGATCAAGCATGGCTATTCTGTGAAACCAGCAGGGAGATGTGGGGGTATACAAAGTCTTGTTTTTATCTGTAGTGCCTTGGTTCAGTGGTGATAAAACTGACAGGATTCATTGGCAGTGATATACTGACCTATTAGAGCGAAGCCAATAGAAAAGTAGCTCTTAAACTTACCTAGGGGACTCTCTCTCTCTGCTGCAGTAGAAATAAAAAAAAATTATTGAAAAGGTTTTCGCTACCCCAAGAGGACTCTTGGTTGGGTATTAGAGGGAAACAAGTTACTTTAGCATTGCACTGTTTTCTAGAGTTTTGTTGGCATTTTACATGAATGAGGGTGAGTGCCAACAACATCTAGTGGACTACCTTCTTATAAATACAGTTTACTATGTAAGTGGCATTACTGTGATATGCAAAATATCTCAATTTGCAAGATATTATACTTTGGGATAAATTGTAAATTTTGATAACATATGGTAAGGTTTCTCTTCTTCTACTCACGGTTTGTTTTTGGTATTTTACATAAACAGTCTTATACAATAACAGTCTAGACTACTAGGTAAGTACATGTAATTAAAATCAAATAAAAGTGTATTGGTTGCGTACCCAGATTTGTATATATACAGTGCATTTGGAAAGTATTCAGACCCTTTACCCTTTTCCACATTTTGTTACGTTACAGCCTTATTCTAAAATGGATTAAATTAATTGTTTTCCTCATCAATCTACACACGATACCCCATAATGACAAAGTGAAAACAGGTTTTTAGAAATTTCAGCAAATGTATTAAAAATAAAAAACATAAATACTTATTTAAATAAGTATTCAGACCCTTTGCTATGAGACTCAAAATTGAGCTCAGGTGCATCCTGTTTCCATTGATCATCCTTGAGATATATATATATATATTTTTTTTTTTTTTCAGCTTAAATATTGCAGAAAGATTGTAGTTTCCATCAATGCAATTGTCTGCATAATTTCCAATCCCCATATATGTTTTTGTTAATATATATATATATATATATATATATATATATATATATATATATATATATATATATATATATATATATATATATATATAGTACCAGTCAAAAGTTTGAACACACTTACTCATTCCAGGGTTATTCTTTATTTTTACATTGTAGAATAATAGTGAAGACATCAAAACTATGAAATAACACATATGGAATCATGTAGTAACCAAAAAAGTGTTAAATAAATCAAACTATATTTTATATTTGAGATTCTTCAAAGTAGCCACCGTTTGCCTTGATGACAGGTTTGCACACTCTTGGCATTCTGCTTCACCTGTTTTTTTGCGCAGTCTGTACACACTACATCAGTCACTCATTCACAATTTGACAAGCACTTGATCATGCCTAGATTTTCACGGCGGCATCCCCTTTGTGTGGCCGTAATGCATCCTAAAGAAATCCATGCCTTTTGCGGCCAGTGGCCGTTGTGCCCTTCTCCCTGAGTGCTGTGCGCTCCATCACGTGATCGGGTCTTTCTCACAGGCTACAAGTGAAGACAGACACATCGGGGACGCAACTGCTTTTCCTAGGTGCATATTGAAGATATTGGAAGAACTGTCCACATTTACAATGGGGAAAAAAGTATTTAGTCAGCCACCAATTGTGCAAGTTCTCCCACTTAAAAAGATGAGAGAGGCCTGTAATTTTCATCATAGGTACACGTCAACTATGACAGACAAAATGAGAAAAATTATCCAGAAAATCACATTGTAGGATTTTTTATGAATTTATTTGCAAATTATGGTGGATAATAAGTATTTGGTCAATAACAAAAGTTTCTCAATACTTTGTTATATACCCTTTGTTGGCAATGACATAGGTCAAACGTTTTCTGTAAGTCTTCACAAGGTTTTCACACACTGTTGCTGGTATTTTGGCCCATTCCTCCATGCAGATCTCCTCTAGAGCAGTGATGTTTTGGGGCTGTCGCTGGGCAACATGGACTTTCAACTCCCTCCAAAGATGTTCTATGGGGTTGAGATCTGGAGACTGGCTAGGCCACTCCAGGACCTTGAAATGCTTCTTACGAAGCCACTCCTTTGTTGCCTGGGCGGTGTGTTTGGGATCATTGTCATGCTGAAAGACCCAGCCACGTTTCATCTTCAATGCCCTTGCTGATGGAAGGAGGTTTTCACTCAAAATCTCATGATACATGGCCCCATTCATTCTTTCTTTTACACGGATCAGTCGTCCTGGTCCCTTTGCAGAAAAACAGCCCCAAAGCATGATGTTTCCACCCCCATGCTTCACAGTAGGTATGGTGTTCTTTGGATGCAACTCAGCATTCTTTGTCCTCCAAACACGACGAGTTGAGTTTTTACCAAAAAGTTATATTTTGGTTTCATCTGACCATATGACATTCTCCCAATCCTCTTCTGGATCATCCAAATGCACTCTAGCAAACTTCAGATGGGCCTGGACATGTACTGGCTTAAGCAGGGGGACACGTCTGGCACTGCAGGATTTGAGTCCCTGGCGGCGTAGTGTGTTACTGATGGTAGGCTTTGTTACTTTGGTCCCAGCTCTCTGCAGGTCATTCACTAGGTCCCCCCGTGTGGTTCTGGGATTTTTGCTCACCGTTCTTGTGATCATTTTGACCCCACGGGGTGAGATCTTGCGTGGAGCCCCAGATCGAGGGAGATTATCAGTGGTCTTGTATGTCTTCCATTTCCTAATAATTGCTCCCACAGTTGATTTCTTCAAACCAAGCTGCTTACCTATTGCAGATTCAGTATTCCCAGCCTGGTGCAGGTCTACAATTTTGTTTCTGGTGTCCTTTGACAGCTCTTTGGTCTTGGTCATAGTGGAGTTTGGAGTGTGACTGTTTGAGGTTGTGTACAGGTGTCTTTTATACTGATAACAAGTTCAAACAGGTGCCATTAATACAGGTAACGAGTGGAGGACAGAGGAGCCTCTTAAAGAAGAAGTTACAGGTCTGTGAGAGCCAGAAATCTTGCTTGTTTGTAGGTGACCAAATACTTATTTTCCACCATAATTTGCAAATAAATTCATTAAAAATCCTACAATGTGATTTTCTGGATTTTTTCTCCTCAATTTGTCCGTCATAGTTGACGTGTACCTATGATGAAAATTACAGGCCTCTCTCATCTTTTTAAGTGGGAGAACTTGCACAATTGGTGGCTGACTAAATACTTTTTTCCCCACTGTACTTTTCGTCAGCCAACAAGATGAGCAGGCCTAACGAACAGCAAAAGCACTAGCCTATGCCAATCTACTATCCCCCATAGTACAAAGGTCGACCTATTCTATTCTGTGCGAGAAATAGATATTCAGAACATAGTCTGGGACAGTTGTGGAATGCATTAGATCCTAAATTAATACAACCACTAGCATCCCCCAAAAAATTTTACGCAATGTGGCTGACGCAACAGATCAGAACGTTTAGCTTAAAATGTTGATAAACTATTAGGCTATTTCTTCACATTATAAGCGAAGCAATGCGCACATGGTAGTAGGCTATAAGCGTGAATGTTACATTAGCGGAAAACACCATTATCAAAAGTGACCGCAAATGCAATTATGCATGTAATGCTTTTATTATAAAGGTGCATTTTTAGGGTGAAAATGACCTTCCCCAAACTTGAAACTCACGCGCTGCTTATGTATGCCAGTTAGGCTCTACACCCCTTGTAAAGCGGATTAATGTGCTTAATTTTAAGAAGTTATTTGGCCACTTTAGTTGTGATACAATTCCTTATTTAAACATATGGGCCTATGGGCTAGGCTACATGAGGTGTGCGACTATGATTAGAAAAAGTTGCAAAAAAAGGCATTGTTTCTTATGCTGGGCATCATTCACAAGTGATAATATATAATTCACAAGTGATAGGCTAATATTGTCACCCATCAGACTATTCTTAATTTAATCTTGTCATTACATATACTAAATAATATATGTGTGACATTTGTTTTGATTTAGAATGGACCATTATAATGCACCTGTATCGAAACAGGAGCAGCAGGAAAAAATACGTCATCTACGCACTTAAATAGCGAATGGAGGACGCTTTTCCCTGTTGTTTATTTTCATGCCAGCCAGGTAGGCTATACTCCTGTTGTAAATATAAGCAATGTGCTTAATATTAGTAGGCCTAGCCTATAGAAAGCTGATCCTCCTCTTTTTAGTAGAGGCCATCACTCGGTTTTCTCCCGCAATTGCATAGCCTATTGAAATGTTGTCTCATGAAGTGTTTGATTATATTTTGAAATACATTTGCATTGATGTCAGAGTGATTAGAGGGACAATAGAGTGCTGAGTACTAGGCAGTTAGCAAGTTTGGTAGGCTACTAATGACCATCAGCAGCATCAGAGCTTGGAGAAGCCTAATTACCGTGACTAAATGGTCACGTGGAATTTGACTGCCTTCATGACATAATACGGTCACCGTAACAGCCCTAGTTGCACCCCCTTTTTCCCTCAGAACAGCCTCAAGGCTTACAAACCCTTTTTTAACCTGTCTCCTGCCCTTCATCTACACTGATTGAAGTGGATTTCACAAGTGATATCAATAAGGGATCATAGCTTTCACCTGGATTCACCTGGTCAGTCTATGTCATGGAAAGAGCATGATCTCTATTTTGAGAGATTTATATTTCATAATCATGAACTCTTTTATTGGTTGCCTTGAAGTCTCAAATACAGGTTACATCACGTCTTCAAATTAGACAGAAATCCCACCCATTTTAGCTCATATTGAAATCCAGCATGCATACAGAGTCAAGCACCATATATAGGCAGAGCCAGAGCTTCCTTAGCTATAGTACTCTGAAGGGTAATTATGTTATATTTCAGCAGCTCTACCATATCCATGTCTGCGCCCCAAATGGCATCCTATTCCCTATTTAGTGCACTTCTTTTGACCAGAGTCCATTAGGGCTCTGGTCAAAAGTAGTGCTCTATGTAGGGAATAAGATGCCATTTGGGAAACAACCCATGTCACTTAGAGTTAATACAGGTGCTGGTCATTACAGAGTGGGCCAGGTGACTGACATTTTAACACGGCCGTATGAAATCGCTTGACCTTTCAGGTGATCTATTAAAAGATTATGGGATTAAAGATAAGAAAGACCCAGGGATATATTAAATCAAAGGGAATAATGGCAGCATGTCCATATTGCACATTGTATTGAGGTCCCCACCACTTCGCCCCCATAATTTCCAGATAATGTACAGATCGTCAGCGTGGGACTATAAATTAATCGATTAATGAAAGCACCACCACAAAGTTAATGAGGGGTTAGGGGAGATGTTGCGCTTAAGAAGTATAGCATAACATACAGTATTACCTCTCCGTGATATATTCTAAAGCATGGCTGCATTAGTATAGGCAAGACCATTGATGGCAAGGGCAGGGGAAAAACTGCTGTCACTATGTCACCACCATGTCACCACCATAACCTCTAGCTCCAACCACGTCATGTCCCCTAACAGCAATGAGGAAAACTACCACAAACACAGACACATACAGGTGGAGTTAACATGGGAAATATCCCCTGGAGGAATCACATCACATGACAGTCTCTGGATTAATTAATGAGTATACTGATTTCACGTAACTCAAACAGACATCGATATTTAGTACACGAATACAACGTCTAGACCAGGGGTCTCCAACCCTGCTCCTGGACAGCTACCCTCCTGTAGCTTTTCGCTCCAACCCCAGTTGTAACTAACCTGATTCAGTTTATCAACCAGCTAATTATTAGAATGAGGTGTGCTAGATTAGGACGGTAGCTCTCCAGGAACAGGGTTGGAGAGCCCTGGTCTAGACCCATTCTCTTTTTCTCTCTCTAATGCCTTGTTCACTTGTCTGGCCATCATGACATGTGGCATGTCTTGTCTATACATCTGTCTTGTGGTGTGATCTCAGTCTGGCCCTCACACCGCCCGTCTCCCTGTTGCCTCGTCCCTCAGCCCACACATCTATCTTCCTCTCCTCATTCCCTGATTTCTTTCTCTCTTTATGTCAACCACCGTGTCTTCTTTTGCCATCCTTTTACTGTCATGTTTTCTAAGTGGTACGTCTCTGTCATGTTCTTTTTCTTTCGTCCTCCATTGCCCTGGCTCACTGTAGGACTATCCTTCCTTTATGATATCCCTCTACCTATCCCTCTGACTGCCCACTGAGCATAGATGGTGTAAAATAAAACATTCAAATTTACAAACAAGCTCGTCTCAATTCAGACGATATGGTCTGCAGGTAGCCTAGCGGTTAGGAGTGTTGGGCCAGTAACTGAAAGTTTGCTGGTTTGAATCCCCAAGCTGACTAGGTGAAAAATCTGTTGATCGTGCCCTTGAGCAAGGCACTTAACCCTAGTTGCTCTGGATAAGAGTGTCTGCTAAATGATGTAAATGTCTGTTGAGTATGACTTATACAGAATGTGGAGCCAAGAATCAGTGTTCTCTTCTCAGTGTCCGCCCTGAGATTGGAAGGTTGGGGGTTCAATCCCCGGTCATAATAAAGACTAAAAATGGGACCCAATGCCTCTCTGTTTGGCACTCGGCATTAAGGAGATGGAGTAAGGGGTAATGCACTATGGGCCATTCTGGCTCAGACAAGGCTTACTTACTAATGATTAGCCAGGTATGTACACTCTTAGAAAAAAGGGTTATTTAGCTGTCCCCATAGGAGAACCATTTTTGGTTCCAGGTAGAACCCTTTTTGGTTCCAGGTTGAACCCTTTTGGGTTCCATGTAGAACACTTTCTACAGAGGGTTCTACATGGAACCCAAAAGGGTTCAACCTGGAACCAAAAATGGTTCTACCTGCAGCCAAAAAGGGTTCTTCAAAGAGAAGATGAAGGTTCTAGATATCACCTTTTTTTCTAAGTTTAGCATATAGATATCATAATGCACCTTGTTGGAGAGAAGGACATAAAGGCTCACACGTGCTTATAAAGCATTATTATACCTGTCAGCCTTAAGTAAAGTGTTACCAATGACACAGTAAAGTAATGGGATTAAGAGTCATGATGTTAGTTGAGCTGCAGATCATATTCTGAGCCTCTCGTGTTGTGTGGTGTCTTGGAGATGTGCGTCGGTTGTCTGGAGAGCTGACAGAGATTGAGTGGTCTGTGCTCAGTGCTGTGGCTGCCTGGACATGGAGCCTGATAGATCCACTGATGCCAGACAGACATATGTCTACTGAGTTGAGATATAAATCTTATACACTCACTCCTCTCTTTTTTAAGACTGTGATTATAAGATAAGATGTACTTTATTGTCCATGAACTTGCAGAGAACAGAAATGTGTATCGCACAGCTCGCAAACCCATGCATACCCCAAAAGACATGCCACCAGAGCTCTCTTCACAGTCCCCAAGTCCAGAACAGACTATGGGAGGCACACAGTACTACATAGAGCCATGACTACATGGAACTCTATTCCACATCAGGTAACTGATGCAAGCAGTAGAATCAGATTTTAAAAAACAGGTATAAATACACCTTATGGAACACCAGGGACTGTGAAGAGACACACACAAGGATACAGACACATGCATACGCACACATTGTGATATTGTTGTATGGTGGTATTAAACATGTTGTATTGTAGATAGGAAGTGGTGTAATAATGTCATATGATGTACTGTTTTATATTTTGTTTTATATGTGATGTAAGTGCTTTAATATGTTTGAACCCCAGGAAGAGTAGCGGCTGCCTTGCTAATGGGGATCCCTAATAAATACAAATAAATAAAAAAGCACCATAAGAGAAGTAGAGCTGATCACACACACTCTTATTGATCATCAGAGAGCAGCTGTAGCTGTGTATGGGGCTCTCAGGCATATGTAATGAAGCAGAAGGCTGATTGGCAAGTGTAGAATAGATGAAGAAGCGGTTCACATGGGACGATGGGTAGTCTATGGGGATGGAAGTCAGCCAGTCAGGCAGTCAGATCCAGAAACAGAAACAGTATCTTCCACCACCAGCTATTGACCTGGCCCCGGTTTCCCGATGGAACTTTGGCTTACAAGTGTTTTAACAATGCATCTTCCCTACAATGGCCGAAGGATGTAACATACGTTTCCCAAAACACCGCGCAGAGAGAACGTGTGTCGATACTGATAGGATCGAAAGAAAGGCAACGCTGCTCTCGGATCAGCTTTCTCCATTCAAATCTTACCTTAACATTAGAATTGTTCCACAATACTGACGACGGATCAGGTCCTAGAAAGATATTATCACCTATGGCTGCAAATATTGAGGCGGCTTATTCTAACCACAGACATTAAAACCAGTAGATAGTGATAGTGCTGACATCATCCACGGATTCCTATGGAAAACTCCCAATGGCGCATGAAGCCAGAAGTATTTGAATTTGAAGGGCGCCATATTTCTGAATGGGGCTGAATGGCACCAAAAAATTGCTAAGGATCATGGTGAAAGTGGCCGTAACTAGCAAAGGATCATGTTCGAAGTAGTCGTTTTCTTCCTGCCTGAGAGAGTAAATTTATGAGCACACCACACCCCCTTAGGCCCCTTTCTAGTGCAGACCAGGGGTTTGGCACCGCTAGGTTGCTACACAGTAGCCGACCAACAGAACTCGTGACTTCACGCTCCAAACCGGACACTGGGGGCCTGATTCTAACCCTTACCCTATAATAATACACTAAATCAAGATTTAGCACATCATTGCACATGTTAGGCCATACATCATGAAATATATGAGATAAATGAGCCTACAGACAGTAGCCAACAAGTAGCAAAATAGAACTCAATTGATTGAACATTAAATGTATTTCATTATAATTGAAATAGACCTATAGCCTACTGTATTTATATTTTAATGCAGTCATCTCAGTTTTAATTTGAAGCATTTTTTAAAAATATAAATTGAAAGACATTGGCAACTTTGTGTTTGTAGTCAACTTTGTTCTGAAGTTATCAGTGGTCACAGAGAGGCAGATAAACCATGTGATTATATGTTTAGTGGCGATCTTCTGTGTATCAAGTGACGTGGGAGGGCAAAAAAGCATCTAACGACGCACTTAGCTGCTCTACGAGTGGTCTGAGGAAGGCGTTAGATTCCGACCATTTTCACGTGCAACGTTAATAACGATGGTTTGGGAAACAGCTCAGAGATTTTACGATGCTCCTACGACGGTTTTAACAATGAACTTAGCCTTAAGATGCTTTTGGGAAACAGGGCCCTGTTGCTTTATGATGCTAGCCTAGTGCTAGATGCAGAGCTCAATATGCATGGTATTGACTGGCTGTCTGCATCTCAAATGGCAACCTATTCCCTTTATAGTGCACAGCATTTGATCAGGGCAAGTAGAACTGTGGTCAAAATGTGTGCAGGGGATAGAGTGCCATTTAGGGCGCATCTGCTGTCACAGGCCCAGCCTGAGCCTCAGACAGATTCTCATTTGCATGCTGTTGGGGAGCTCAGTCTGTATTGACCCGCAGGCAGTGGATCATTACTTGTTTGTTAACACATTTAATTGGGTTTACTCATGTGGACACGTAGATACACGTGTATGAATTAAGTTACTATTACAATTGCCTATCTTAAAGTTATAACCTTGATGGTTTTAACTGTATTTCAATCCATGACATTTGCTCTGTCTGTTCTGTCCATCCCCTAACTGTCCCTCTGTCTTCCCCTCTGTATGTGCACACGTGTGTGTGTGTATAACAGGTGAAGGCCAGTGCCATTGCCCAGGATGCGGACCAGAACTACGACTATGCGTCCAACAGTGTGATCCTGCATCTAGACGTGGGGGACGAGGTGTGTGTACAGCTGGACGGGGGGAAGGTCCATGGAGGAAACACCAACAAATACAGCACCTTCTCTGGGTTCCTCATCTACCCCGACTGACCCTGATTGACTGTCCCTGCTTTATGATAATCCCACCCACAAACACACTGAACGGATGAAAGGACATGAGTGTAGGGTTTTTCAAATGAAGAAGTGTTTCATGGGTGTGTTGAGTGTTATTAAGCCAATCATGACCAAGTGCATTTATTGACCCCTTGTGTGTGTGAAAATATGGATATCACAACATGTACAGAATAGGTGCATAAGGTTGCATTGAGAAATATACAGCATATGCCATATGTTCCGTCTACTAACATTGTGAGTTGTACATACAGTCCTATCCATGCATTCAGCATTTAGAGCGTGACCAAGGTTGTGAGTGTGTGAATCAAGACCAGGTTAGCACACTGAGCTAGAGCCAAGGCATTAGCTCCGGGAGCCATCACAGTTTTCCAAAGTTCTCAACTTCACTACATTTCACCCCCCTCTAACCCAGTGGACAGTTCAGTCTAAGATCGCTTGGATAGCTCCCAATAACATCCCCCAGCTGTTTAAAAAATAACAGTCCCCTGCTGTTTCAAAATAAAAGTCCCCCACTGTTTCAAAATAAATTCCCCTGTTGGTTCAAAGTACAGTATGATCCCTGTTGTTGTCACACCCTGATCGGTTTCACCTGTCTTTGTGCTTGTCTCCACCCCCCTCCAGGTGTCGCCCATCTTCCCCATTATCCCCTGTGCATTTATACCTGTGTTCTCTGTTTGTCTGTTGCCAGTTTGTCTTGTCTTGTCAGGTCTTACTAGCGTGCTTTCCCGTTTTCCTGTTTCTTAATGTCCTAGTTTTCCCGGTTCTGACCATTCTGTCTGGCCTGACCCCGAGCCTGCCTGCCGTCCTGTACCTGCCTGACTCTGACCTGATTACAAACCTCTGCCTGCCCAGACCCCGAGCCTGCCTGCCATCCTGTACCTGCCTGACTCTGACCTGATTACGAACCTCTGCCTGTCCTCGACCTGCCCTTTGCCTGCCCCGTGTTCTATCCGCCTCCTGTGTCTGCATCTGGGTCATATCCTGAGTCTTGATAGTACGAACTGGCCCTGACTGACCCAGCAGACTCAGACCAGCTCCACAATGCTGTCTCCCAGCAAGGAGCCCCCATTGGAAGACATGAGGAGTTACTGCAATGCCTTATGGAGGGACTCCATACCCTGGCAGAACGGCATGACCATGCGTTCGATATATTGCTGGAGCAATTCCGTAAATTCCCTACAAGGCAGCAAGCCACACCAGTAATTCCCCAGACTCTCAGCAACACTGCCACCAGCGGTGCTTCTTCCCAGCCTACCCCAGTGTCCCGAGAACCCCGCTTACTTCCTCCGGAGCGCTACGCTGGAGATTCTGGAACCTGCCGGCCCTTTCTCTCCTAGTGCTCCCTCATCTTCGAGCTGCAGCCTTCTTCGTTCCCCTCAGACCGCTCCAGGATAGCATACCTCATAACGCTGATGTCCGGGTGGGCACTCGCCTGGGCTATGGCGGTGTGGGAGCAACAGTCCGCCGTCTGCCTCAGTCTGGAGGAGTTTGTGGCGGAAGTACAGAAGGTGTTCGATTCTCTGTTGTCCGGGAGAGAGGCTGTTCGTAAACTGCTCCAGCTACGTCAAGACTCCCGTAGTGTGGCAGACTACGCAGTGGATTTTCGCACATTGGCGGCTGAGAGTGCCTGGAACCTGGAAGCATTGTTCGACATGTTCCTTCACGGATTATCGGAGGTGATCAAGGATGAGCTCGCAGCCTGGGAGCTGCCCATGGACCTCGACTCCCTCGTAGCCTTGACCATACGGATCGATGGGCGGCTACGAGAACATAGGAGGGAGAGGGAATCTGTTCCCTGTCGCCCTCGCTCGCCCTCGATTCCCACCTCGCCTCCGAGGAATCCCGGTAACCCCTGAAGTTTACGCAGACTGAACACCAGGAGCTGTCTGTATTGTGGGACTACAGGACATTATATTTCCACTTGTCCATTAAAAAGACCAGGCTCATCAGTAGGTACGAGTACTCTGGTGAGCCGTACAGGGATTTCCCAATCTCCCATTACTCTCACCCCTCTCCATGCCACCCTGTTGTGGGTTGACCAGGCTAAATCACTCCGGGTGCTCATTGACTCTGGGGCCAATGAGAGCTTTATCGATGCTACCTTGGTATCGGATCTGGGTATCTCCACTCAACCCCTCTCCATTCCCATGGACATCAGAGCGCTGGATGGGCGCTCTATTGGCAGAGTCACCCACAATACGATTCCTATTGACCTACGAGTATCAGGAAATCACAGTGAGTGTATGCAGTTCCTGCTCATAGAATCTCCCCATGTACCCGTGGTTTTGAGATATTCATGGCTCCAGAAGCACAATCCCCTGATCGACTGGGCTATTGGTTCAATCGTGGGTTGGAGCCTGTTCTGCCATGCTCATTGTCTTAAGTCGGCTCAGCCTGCTCCGGGACATCTTCCTGCAGGCTTTAGAGAAGCCTCGAATCTCTCCGCCATTCCCGCTGAGTACCTGGACCTCCAGGAGGTCTTCAACAAGGCCTGCGCTACGTCTCTCCCTCCACATCGACCATACAACTGCACCATTGACCTTCTCCCGGGCACTACACCCCCTCGGTGGCGGCTTTACTCCCTGTCAGATCCGGAGACCAAGGCTATGGAGGAGTACATTGAGAACTCTCTCGCTGTTGGGAGTATTCGTCCATCGGCCTCTCCCGACAGCACAGGGTTCTTCTTTGTGGAGAAGAAGGACAAAACCCTGCGCCCTCTACCACTCATCTCCTCGGCTTTCGAACCTCTGCAGGGAGCGACCATCTTCTCTAAGTTGGCCCTTCGGAACGCTTACAATCAGGTTCAGATACGGGAAGAAGATGAGTGGAAAACAGCCTTTAACACGGCTAACGGTCACTATGAGTACTTAATTATGCCATTCGGACTGACCAACGCTCCTGCTGTATTCCAGGCCCTGGTCAACGGTGTGCTCCGGGACATGATGAACCGGTTCATGTTTGTCTACCTCGACGACATCCTTGTCTTTTCCCGTTCAGCTCAAGAACACGTCCTCCACGTCCGACAAGTCCTTCAGCGTCTCCTGGAGAACCAGCTTTTGGTTAAAGCAGAGAAGTGTGAATTCCATCGCTCCACCATCTCCTTCCTAGGGTACGTCATCGCTGCAGAACATATACAGATAGATCCAGACAAGGTGAGAGCGGTGGTGGATTGGCCTCAACCCACATCCAGAGTGCAGCTGCAACGTTTCCTGGGGTTTGCTAATTTCTACCACCGCTTCATTCAGGGTTACAGCATCCTGGCTTCCCCCCTCTCAGTAATCACCTCTCCCAAGGTTCCCATCTTAATCCATCCAGACCCGTCCCGTCAGTTTGTGGTGGATGTCGATGCCTCGGATGTCGGAGTGGGGGCCGTCCTGTCCCAGAGTTCTTCCCAGGACCAAAAGCTGCACCCCTACGCTTTCATCTCCCATCGTCTTACCCCTGCTGAGAGGAACTATGATGTGGGAAATCGAGAACTCCTCGCCGTCAAGATGGCGTTGGAGGAGTGGAGGCACTGGTTGGAGGGGGCGGAACACCCATTCTTAGTGTGGACTGACCATAAGAACCTGGAATATCTCCGCACTCAACTCAATTTCACTCTCTCCTACCACCCGGAGTCCAAGAACGTGAAACCTGACGCACTTTCATGGTTGTATTGCCCCGCTGCTACTCCGTCTGACCCCGAGACCATCCTCCCTACCTCCTGTCTAGTGGCTGCAGCCGTCTGGGGTATAGAGAGCCTGGTCCATAAGGCGCAGCGTTCCCAGCCGGAACCCACCGGAACCCGGACTCTGCCTGTACCCCGGTCCTGGAATGGGCACATTCCTGAAGACTAACCTGACATCCAGGCTCCCGTCGGTCCCTGGCTTTCATCCGACGACGCTTTTGGTGGCCTTCCATGGTTCCGGATATCTCTGCATTAGTCGTCGCCTGCACGATGTGTGCACAAAATAAGACTCCACGGCAAGCTCCGGCTGGCCTTCTTCAACCACTCCTTGTTCCTCACCGCCCCTGGTCCCATATATCCCTGGACTTTGTTACTGGGCTTCCCCCGTCAGACGGCAACACTACTATCCTGATGGTGGTGGATAGGTTTTCTAAAGCCACCCATTTTATTCCCCTTCCCAAGTTACCCTCAGCCAAGGAGACGGCTCAGCTCTTTCGGATCCATGGACTTCCGGTCGACATGGTCTCCGATCGTGGTCCCAAGTTCTCGTCCCGGTTCTGGAAGGTGTTCTGCACCATCATTGGGTCGTCGGCCAGCCTGTCCTCTGGTTTCCACCCCCAATCTAACGGCCAGTCGTAGCGAGCCAATCAGGACCTGGAAACGGCCCTTCGTTGCCTCGTCTCCGCCAACCCCACCACCTGGAGCCAGCAACTTGTGTGGGTGGAATACACCCGTATCACCCTTCCCTGCTCAGCCCCTGCTCTTCCCTGAGCAAGAGGATTTAGTCAGCATACCCTCTGCCCATATGTTCATCCGCCACTGTCGCCGTACCTGGAAGAGAGCCCGGGCCCCTCTTTAGAAGACCACATCCAGGTATCGGCGACAAGCGGATTGCCACCGGACCCCTGTTCCCCACTATCGGCTCGGGCAGAGGGTATGGCTTTCCACTCGGGACCTGCCCCTCCGGGTGGAGTCCCATAAACTTTCCCCCCGTTTCATCTGCCCTTTCCCCATCTCTAAAATCCTTAGCCCCTCTGCTGTTCGTCTTCTGTTGCCCTGCACCCTCCGTATCCATCCTACGTTTCATGTGTCCAATATAAAACCTGTGTCTCACTGTCATTTGTCTTCTGTTTCTCGACCTGCCCTTTGCCTGCCCCGTGTTCTAATAAATTATTATTGAGAACTGTACTATCCGCCTCCTGTGTCTGCATCTGGGTCATATCCTGAGTCGTGATAGTTGTTCATAATCTAGGACGGAACAGCTTCACTGTTATAGTATTCTTTTTAATGATCAATTGCTTATTGATTTTCAGTTATAAAAACACCGAACGAGGAAGGACATAAGAAAAATGGATAACTAAATAAAATGAAGACAGTATTCAAAGTAAACCCATCTGTTTAAGCACAGATGGTTGACCTTCTATAACCATCACACCAAGAGGCTGAGGGAGAACGGAAGGAGAGGAGTGGAATACAAACTCACCACTAGCATGCACGAACACACACAAAATACACACACATACAGTACACACACACCGAAATGGCAACAAACACAAAGGACTGGAGTGAGTGAGCGTGTGGTTTTACGAATTAAGAAGTGTTTTATGGGTGTGTGATGAGAGAGTTGTGTGTTTTGAAGCAATCATCATGACCAAGTTAATTTCTTAACCCTTCCTGTGTGTTTACATTTCCGAGTGTGTGCAAGTAAGGATATCAGAAATTGTACAGGGCCCGGTATTCCTAAAGCATCTTAAGGCTAAATTCATCGTTAAAACCTTAGAAGGAGCGTCATAAAATCTCCAAGCTGTTAACCAAAACCATTGTTATTAACATTGCTTGTGAAAACGATCGTAATCTATGGCCTGCCAGACCACTCAAACAAAGCTAAGTTTAGATGCTTTTTGCCCTAACGCATACTTTTATACACAGAAGATCTCTGCTAAACATAGAATCACATGGTTTATCCGCCGATAACTTCCGAACACTACAAATACAAAGTTGCCAATGCCTTTGCAATTGATACAAACAAGCGATGTATAAAAATATGCTTTAAACTAAAACTGAGATGACTCCATTAAAATATAGATACAGTAGGCTATAGGCCTATTTCAATCATATTGAAATACATTTAATGTTCAATCAATGTAGTTATATTTATCTACTGTAGGGTACTGTCTGTAATTTGTCTCAATATAGTTAATGATGTGTAGCCTAACATGCTCAATGATGTGCCAAATCTTGATTTAGTGCATTATTATAGAGTAAGCATTAGAATAAGCCACCTCAATATTTGCAGCCATAGGTGATAATATCTTTCTAGGAGCTGATCCGTCGTCAGTATTGTGGAATAATTCTAACATCGAGGTAAGATTTGAATGGCGAAAGCTGATCCGAGACCAGCGTTTAATTTATTTCGATCCTATCAGTATCAACACACGCCTCAACGACAGACAGATAACGTTTTCTCTGTGTTGTGTTTTGGGAAACGTATGTTACATCTTCAGCTGTTGTAGGAAAGATGCATCTCTAAAACACTCGTAAGCCTAAATTCCATCACTATAGGGAAATCGGGCCAGTACAGGTGCACTAACACTTGGTACATTGAAATATACAGCATATTCCATGTGTCTCTTCTGCTTACATTGTGAACTGTCCATACAGTAAAACCAAGATCATCAGTCCTACCCATTCCATATTCTGAGTGAGACAAACTGGTTATTAAACCCGGATTTTGAGTGTGTGATGCAAGATCGTGTTAGCCCACTGAGCTAAAGCCTGAGGCGTTACCTTTGGGAGCTAACATGAGTTTTCAGTATTATGTAAAACAATCTGATGTGTATAAACACTACTCTACTCTCTGTACCGTTGGGATGAAAGCCTGACAAGATGTTGCTTCCAAGTTGTATACAGAATTGCTATTAAAATATCTATAACAGCAACACTGCTGTTCACTTCACTCTTCTTACATGTCTGGTTTGGATTCCTGGGATGACATTCACCAGCTACTGTAAATGGACTGGAGACTGTGTTGTAGCCTACTATTTAACAGGATAAATAAACAGCACATATATGCACAAACACACACAAACAAAGTTACATTCATTTGGAGTGACTGCTTGGTGCTTGAACTGTCTGTGTGGAATTGGAAATATGACATGTGAGCAGTATGGCTGTGTGTGTGGGTGTATGTGAGAGAGATAGGATTGGTATCAAACTCCCAACAGCTGGCCACTGCCTCAGATCAACCTTTCCTCCATGGATTTCCAATATGTCTAGTTAAGACACTGTCTTACAATGAAACATTAATATATTGACCTGTGTTGTAGATAATACACACTGCTCTACAAAATCTTTTAAAATTGCAAGCATATCTTTCTTGACAGTACTAAATGGACATGAAGTGTAATGTTGGTTTAAAAGTATCAGGTATTTAAGGCATGTGGATTTAAAGCTCCATGAAGCTCTATTGTCATCCTTATGACCTGTAACAACACTTATAACCTGTAGTAACAAACCACGTATAACCTTCTGTAAATCTAGGACGTTACTTAACTGCACGTATAACCGTCTGTAAATCTAGGACGTTACTTAAATGCACGTATAACCTTCTGTAAATCTAGGACGTTACTTAAATGCACGTATAACCTTCTGTAAATCTAGGACGTTACTTAAAGGCACGTATAACCTTCTGTAAATCTAGGACGATACTTAAATGCACGTATAACCTTCTGTAAATCTAGGACGTTACTTAAATGCACGTATAACCTTCTGTAAATCTAGGACGTTACTTAAATGCACGTATAACCGTCTGTAAATCTAGGACGTTACTTAAATGCACGTATAACCTTCTGTAAATCTAGGACGTTACTTAAATGCTTCCTAAATAATTATGATAAGGATGAATAAGCTACATTACTCTCCACACATTTATGGAGAACCTATGGAATTGTAGCATGGTAAATCAAAACAACATGTCAATACATTATATTTGAGGTGATCTTCATTTATGTTTCTGTGCTTAACGTGTCATGTAAAAGGCATGATTAGTTAGAGTTGAAATGTACACCATTAGAAGCAGATTATTGAACTGGATTTGTATCAATAGTCAGTCCCATGCTTGTCACTTTCTCAGACAATAAATCAATATGTAAGCCTGGTAATGATGGGAAATGAACATATACATGAATTATATGCATGGAGATTTTAGTTGAAACTATCATTGTTACTCTCTAAATGATTTAATTGTGTGTTTATATTTAGCATATGCTTTTATACAAAGCGATTTACAGTCATGCGTGCAACATTTTCGTATGGGTTGCCCCAATGGGAATCAGACCCTACGACCCTGGCGGTGCAAGAGCTGTGCTCTACCAACTGAGCCACACACTAATTGTTAGTGTCTAAATACTGTAATTGAATTGAGATCTTGTATTTACAATGTAAAAAAATCTGAACACGGCTGAATGATAAATCTTCCATTATCCATCTTAATTTTCAATAATTAGCTTAGTTTAGCTCTAACTATTATTGACATTGAGAAATAGCCTCACAAGCAGCATGATCTCGCGAGCTTACATGAATGTTCGCCACGCATTGGTAATCAGTCTGGTAATTACGAGGCTAATTGAGACATTTATCTCAGGGATTCTCTAGTGATATTTCTCCTATTTATACAGATAAACATTTTTTTCTCTCAGTATTTTCAAATGTGAGGTTGAACTAATTTATGCTTGTATGTCATCTTTGCCCTCTCCTTTTTATTGTCATTTCTCTGTTTAAAAATTTAGCCATTCAGAGGGCGATGTCTCCTCCTTGATTGGTTCTTGAATACTACAGTACCTGTAGTATTGGCAGAGAGCAGAGGGAAACCTTTAATTAAAGGAGAGAGTTAATGGCCTTCTGCATTCAAAGGGCTTTGGTGAATCTGTTGCCTGTGGGAGCGAGTGGGGGATCTTTACGTGTGTGAGGGAGCATGTGCAGGAGAGAGCGAAAGTGTGTATGTGTGAGAGAAGAATACAGAGAGCGAAAGAGAGTGTGTGTGTTTGTGTGCTCAGCCCCCTCTCTTGCTCTCTCCAGTAGTCCTGGCAGATAGATTCCAGTGTAAAATTAATTGGTGGAGAGGGTTTGAGGCAGGTTTCAGGCAATTAGAGGTTCCTTTGTCGAATGCAGAGCCACGAGGATCACACACACAAATAGCAGGATTAAAATAATCAATACACTTCACTTCCATCCAACACAAACACAGGCCTGTGCACGTACACTCAGTAATTAGTGGACAACCTATTCACCCCTGGGCTATGATACCTTACCTTTTGCACGCACACAACCAATAGATCTCTTGGTACCTAATGAGAGGAAATAGTTGACAGGTTGTGAGGGGAATAAGGAAAAGGTAAGGAAGCTGGAGAGGAATCGGTATTGGCAAACTAAGCAACATAACATACAGGATTCTACTGGGGATGTTCCAGAACACTGTCATACAGTTCCATGTTCCAATCCAGAACACTGTCATACAGGATCACACACTGATCAATTAACAACTGTACAATTTCAACGCAATAATTATAAAATTCAGTCAGTGTTAAGAAAGGTTGAGATTGAAGTGGTTGTAAAATACATAATTAAAGCTCTCTTAATAGAGTGTTAAAACAATTATATTACACTGGTGTATGCATTCACTAACTGTAAGTCGCTCTGGATAAGAGCGTCTGCTAAATGACTAAAATGTAAATGTTACAAGAGAACTTTGTAACTATAGAAACATGTTATATGAAGTGAAAACTACTCCCATTGAGTTAGAGCATGCCTTTGCCTACAGTGCAAACTCATGCCAATATTCAACAAAAAGTAGACCTTTAGAATTGTAGTCATTTCTTAGTTACGTTTTGTTATGGTTTCATTGTGGGTTTATGGTTACCGCATAACCTGTCATTCACAAAACATACAGTAGAAGTTGCTTGGATGTGCAGAGTTCGAAAGGTATTTTTTGCAAGACCCAGCACTGCCCTCTTGTGTCCAATTAATATATTGCAACACATTTGAGCACAAAACACTAGGTAAAAGACTAAATGATTCAGTTAAAACAGATATTTGTGGAAATACAATCATTATACAATAAATATTCATAGGTGTATTATGTTCGCCCTGTCAAATCATGTTCTCACATAATTTCAAATTTTTGTTAGAAAAAACAACAAAGCAAAAACAACTGTTTTCAGAAAATCATTTATTTGAATGCTGCAACAAATTAAGGAACAGAAAAAAACAAATCCACTGAACCGCTCATGGATGTCTATGTTGTCATGATTGTATGGCTTCTTATACATATTGGTTAACTAACTGCATATCGCTGGCAGCAATAGGAAGGGAGACATTCCCAGCCAAAGCAAGTCTTCACTAGCCTGGTCTCAGATCTTTTTGTGCTGTCTTGACAACTCCATTGCTGTCATTGTCATACCATTGACAGAGTTGGCAACTGGCAAGACAGCACAAACAGGTATTGGACCCAGGCTAAGTCTTAGCCAATAATAGGTAATTGGTCACCCACCACAACACTATCCCTCCCCACTGACACAGACAAGCCTGTGGATGTATTGCATCAACAATAATTATTGTCCAACGATAGGTATTAAGTAGCCTGGTCCCAAGACAGCATAAACAGATTTTGGACTCAGGCTAGGTTGGTATGAAGTAATCTATCTTGAAATGTTATTGCAGGTCACGCCAGCAGCACACAAGCTTCTAATTACATGCAAGTTGGTCTCATGCTTAATTCAATGGACCAAAGGGCCAGGCTGATGCATTAAAATAACTTGGGTCACTAATGGTCTTAACTTGGGAATGTAAAGGCACTTTTGAAAATAAAAGACGTGAAGATATAATAGGATAATACAGGAAACGGGCAGGAAGGAAAGGACTGGAAACGAGTTGCAAAAAGGAGGGGAAATATGTCATAGAAATAAACAAGGTAAAAACAAAAAAAACTAAGAATAGGAAGGAATGTTCTTCTTGATCTTCAACCGCTCATCACCATCCGGACGAGTTCTGTGATGTAAAGAATGAGGGGAAGAAGAGAGAGAAGGGAAAAAACATAAGAATCAATTCACAGCTAATTGGGGATCAACTCCAAATACAGCAACATCCTGTTTGTTTCGAAAATCAACTCTTCGACCTCAACATTGTTTACTTTAGCCCATATAAATGGGATGCTGTTGAAGGAGGTACATCCCTTGTTTGTCTAAGTCCATGAGTAGAGGAGAGTGGGGACGAGGGAGTAGGACAGAGGTTGAGAGATCATCTCCTACTCAGCCAAAGTGGATGGATTTGGCCAGGAGGACTGGTCTAGGATCCAAGAGACCGTTAAAGAAGAGAACCCATCTTTGTTTTCTCTATGAGGCACAGATCAGGGGGGAAGAGATTGGAACAGCGAGATTGGGGGATCCGCAGAGATCTCAATAGCACTCAGCTATAATCAGTGTCCATAAGAAGAGAAGAAGAGATCGCCAGCAAAAATAGCAAATTCACTGCAATTTTGTGGTTAGTAACAGGGAGGAGTGACTCGTCTGTTATGGCAGAGCTGGGGGAAATATGCTAAGATATGCTCACATTGATTAAAATGGTCAATTTAGTGTTAATTCTCGTGTAGGGGCTTTCACAAAGAGACTCCAAGGCAAACTGCCTATTTTGGTGGCAGCATAGCATTCATGTGATGAGAGGCCCAAATGAGAAAATTGCATTGTGGGTAATAACCTGCTGCAAAAAGTGCTCAATTACATTATCCAGCCCAGCTCCAAACACAACACGTAGTACAACAACTACTCCTGCTAGAATGCTCTGCATGTATAAACTACTACTCTATAGGGTGAATATCAATTGTATTTCCTCTCTCCTCCTCAAAACGCATTGAAGGAGAAGGTCCGAGGAAGTGAGGAATACAAATGAGATTCCCCCAATCCTTTAGACAGAGGGGATATCCAGACATGCAGAGGGGTCTGCTGTAGCAGCCATGCTCAGGGTCGAAGAGAGAACAGGGAGAGTCTACCAATGAGTCAAAACCTCCAGTCCAAACTGCAGCACAACAGGGCTCTCTCTCACCAGGCTATCCCACTGCAAGATTTACAATGGATTTATAAGGCAAATAACAGCTTGTGTGTGTGTGTTTTGCAGGGATGCCTAAGCAGGAGAGCCTGGGAAGAACCCATTGTTCAAGTAGGCCCTATAATATACCATCTGCTGCCCTGCTCATACCGGCTCTCAGCCAGACATGATGGTACGGACAAACGCTGTGGAGGAAGAACAGTTACACAACATGTTACTAATTCGGTTTGTATTCACAGTCTGGTCCTCCCATCACCAAACAGTTAGAGCTGCATCGTTGTGCAGTGACACAGGAGATTGTAATCGCTTGTACTTTCACCACCTCAGTCCAGTTCTTCAGCCAACTGCTTTAAAAGGTAAAAGTCATAGAAAAACAAACCTGTCCACTTATTCAGCCATCAACATTGGCACTTCTCATTTTTACATTTACATTTTAGTCACTTAGCAGATGCTCTTATCCAGAGCGACTTACAGGAGGAATGAGGGTTAAGTGCCTTGCTCAAGGGCACATCGAAAGATTTTTCACCTAGTCGGCTCAGGGATTCGAACCAGCCACCTTTCGGTTACTAGCCCAATGCTCTTAACCTCTAGGCTACCTGCTGCCTGCAAGATCTCGCCATCAATATTGATCTCTGCATAAACAAACCCTGGCTCTAAAACATCCGTATCTTCATTTTGTACACACCGTAGCCCAGAAATCCTCCCCGCCACAACTTCCGCACTTTACCTCTCTCCACACAGCAAGGAAACATGCATGGTCATCATTGCATAACCAGGGTGTTGTGGTTAGAAGTAGAAGTTGTGTAAGGGTGGTGGGGTACTTACAAAACATTAACCTAATCAGACCCAGCAACACATCCTGGTGTATCCTCTATCTCCATCTTTCATTCTCAGTTTCTCCTCCCTCCCTCTCACCTTCATAGTTAATACAGCCATTAGCGTCCTCGTGTCCGGCAAGAAGTGTCTCTACCTCCTCCTCTGTCATCTTCTCCCCTGAAAGACATACAAATACAAATTAATATATTAGTAAAGTATCCTCTGTAAATTGACAATAGCTACACTGTTATGTTCAAAAGTCGTGTTCTCATTGGTTTTCAACTTAAAAATAACACACTTATTGGTAATGGTCTGAAATCTGAAATGTGGCTTGATGTTTGTGCTGTGATGAAAAATGATTGTCACATTACAGGTGTCAACTTTACAGAATATCTTTGCGATATTTTGGATGTATATTTTCTGAGTCAACTTCCAAATTAGATTACCTTTTGAACAGGGATTTTCATTCTGCATTAAATAAATAAAAACATTCTTAAAATATCTTTCCTCAGATGTGGATGAGAGTAAAAGAATGAAGCGCCAGTAACCCACCTAGTGTGGTGAGGACGTGACGTAGCTCTGCCCCCATTACGGTTCCGTTGCCCTCCTTATCAAAGACACGCAGCCCCTCAACGAAATCCTCAAAGGAGCCCTGGTCCTTATTTTTAGCGATGGCCTGCAGCATGGGCAGGAACTGCTCAAAGTCAAGCATTTTGTGGTTCATCTCTGAACAAGTAGAAACAGAGGAAATTAATGAATTGATGATATGAATGAACACAGGGGTCTGAACATCACAACCATTTTAGCACAAAAGTGATCGCTGCTCAAAGGTGGTCAGAGCATTTTGGCAACGGATAAGGCTTTAGTTTGTGAAAATTCAAAGAATCCTGGTCCAAACAAGTTCTGGTTGAGACATGTCTAGGGCACAGAAACACTGTTATACAGTATTTTATTGTATCTCACCCTCAGCCTTGGGGTTGCCCAGTACCTTAAGGACCTCTGCATTGACGGGGTTCTGTCCCAATGCCCGCATGACGTCACCACACTGACTGTAACTGATCTTTCCATCACCGGTTCTGTCGAAGAGGAGGAAGGCCTCCTTAAACTCTAGAGGAGGGAGGGAGATATGGGTTAGTGTGAGGAGAGAATGAGTGGGTGTGGGAGAGGATGGAAAATTGTTAGGAGGAGATGGAGGAAAAAGGGAAAAGTTGGAAATGCAAGAGAGAGGTTGGATATGTAAGACAGGCCAGAGCAACAAAAAATAAATCACCAATCAATATGATAACAACCGATAGTGTGTATTACTTCAGGTAGTTTTAGCTAAAATAAAACATTCGCGAACATTGTTTCACAACATCAGCTTATTCCATTAATGAATGAATCATGGTCTCCCTTCACCTGACCAGTGGGATCAACACAGTGGCACTTAGGAAAGTAAAATGAGATAGCACCAACTACAGTGGAGTGGGTTGCCTAAAGCCCAATTCAAACGGAAAGCATTATTTTTTAAGCGAGCGAACGAGTGTGCTCACGCTGGAAATAGACTGCATATGAGTTAGAGAAAATAGACAGGCCATGAGCGTCAACGGCGTCATAGCGCGTCAAATTAGAAAGCAAGCCTATTTTTCACACGTCTACGTGGAGCAATGCTGGTAAAAATAAGCAGAGAAATTGCGTGGGTCGTGTGTAGAAAAGGAATTAGAGGAATTCTTATGATCTTCCCTATGCTAAGTAGACTAAAGATGTAGTTTAAAATGTATTCGCCTGTAAGCTAAGGTTTATCAGTCAAATAGGCTACATATTTTTTTAAACAATTGCAGCCTACCCGTGCTGATTTCGATCACAGGCATATAGCCTAAGCAGGCCATGGAAGGAAAACTTGAGAATAACGTTACTGTTTGTAGAAGAATGAGACTTGGTTGTTTACAACTCAGGTTTTTTAGCTACAACATCCTCGTGAGCTAGCAAAGCAACGGGTTTAGCATACATTACCGGTCAAAAGTTTTAGAACACCTACTCATTCAAGGGTTTATCTTTATTTTTACTATTTTCTATATTGTAGAATAACAGTGAAGACATCAAAACTATGAAATAACACATATGGAATCATGTAGTAAGCAAAAAGTGTTAAACAAATCAAAATATATTTTATATTTGAGATTCTTCAAATAGCCACCCTTTGCCTTGATGACAGCTTTGCACACTCTTGGCATTCTCTCAACCAGCTTCATGAGATAGTCACCTGGAATGCATTTCAATTAACAGGTGTGCCTTGTTAAAAGTTAATTTGTGGAATTTATTTCCTTCTTAAGGCGTTTGCACCAATCAGTTGTGTTGTGACAAGGTAGGGGGGGTATACAGAAGATAGCCCTATTTGGTACAAAACCAAGTCTATATTTTGGCAAGAACATGAAGGTCAGTCAATAAGGAAAAACTCAAGAACTTTGAAAGTTTCTTCAAGTGCAGTCGCAAAAACCATCAAGCGCTATGATGAAACCGGCTCTCATGAGGACCGCCACAGGAAAGGAAGACCCAGAGTTACCTCTGCTGAGGGGATAAGTTCACTTTTTTGGCTACTACATGATTCCATAGGTGTTATTTCATAGTTTAGATGTCTTCACTATTATTCTACAATGTAGAAAATTGTAAAAATAAAGAAAAACCCTTGAATTAGTAGATGTTCTAAAACTTTTGACTGGTAGTGTAGGTACGGTGGCTCCCGTAGGATGGGGGAAGAAAACACCTGAGCAGAATGACATTACCTTGGCAAGGCTGGAGAACATTATCCACCGTAGCCACATATGACAAAGGTTCCCCTTTTAATTGAACAACACCCAGTTCACTAATGTCTACATCCACATTAACAAGTGATGACAAACAAGTCAAACTAAAAAGACACAAGATGCTAATCCGCTACATAGCCTACACTTACTATCATGAGCTTTGTAAATTATCCTAATTAGGCTAACACTGTAGACTCAAACATCAACAAGGGAAAAAATCTGATATTAATTCCTATGTAACCAACACTTCTGAGTCTTCGCACCAGTAAGTTCTCAAATGTCGTAATCTCCTTTGTGCATTTACTTCCATCTGAATATTTGATGACCTTAAATAGGTCTGTGTAATTTAAGGTCAGGAGATGTTATCTAAGCCTTCCAAGGAGACATGCAGGTCTCTACGGAGTATTAGTGTAGGGCATAGAAAACACTGGAAATCCATAGCAGACAATGCAGAAGCAATGACAATGCCAAAGCATCTCAATGATAGACTGATCTCAAAAAGGATTTAGCTGACCATCCTTAAACAGACAGGTCGATTAGTAGTAACAAAGTCTTATAAAGAAGCTGGCCGAACTAACTAGAAAGGGCCCATAAACAACTAAAAGGCCTAGAAGGAGAAATGATGTAACCGCTTGGTGGTGGTCTCTCAATTCTAGGACCACTTATCACACTAGGGGTCAATTCCTGTTCAATTCTGTGAAATCTGGAAGTAAACTGAAAAGGAAGTACATTTAAATTAAAAGTGTCCATATACTTCCCAAATTGACTGAATTGAAGTGGAATTGACCGCAACCCTTGCCTGCAGAGTATGGGATATCCCTTCAGAACCCCAGGCAAACACAGCACTTGTCTGTTGTGCTTTTTCCTGTTCTCAGGAATGTGCCTCCCTCTTCCCTCATGGCCCGCTGAGTTCCATTTCCCAACACCATATTAGGTCATGGAGGAGCGAGGGAGGGAGAGCTGTATTCTGTCAACCATGATTAAACAAGGCAGGGAGTGGAGAAGACTCATCTACTAGTCTGTGTCTAACTCCAAAAAAGGAAAGGGAACACTCCAGGGGAGATGACAAGCTAGTAAAATAGCATGCAAACTTTTATGGTACATGGGAATGGGACAATTGGGAATGTATGAAGTTTGATGCAAACACAGAAAGTGGAGTGATGACCTATGGTATGCAAAAGGTGGATATCCTGTCTATAGAAATGCACCAACAAACACACCAGGAGCCTATTACTACCTTGTATACTGGACCTGAGCTAACGAGGATGAAACTAGCTATAAACAGACTTTCTACTGACAGAAAAACAAACAGGAAACAGACATTACACAATGGGCTAAAATAACAGGCTAGACTCAGTCTGTTATAAAATTTACCAGTGACACCTTGTAGCCTAATATCCATGGTGTGACTAGCTATCACAAACTTCTGCATCTGTATCAGACCAACAACATGCCTTAAACACTGTTAGATTCAGGTCCAAGACTCAAGGGCCAAATGTTAGGGTCATTCACCAATAACTCACCATGTATTTGATCCAGGTTAAACTCAATCTGGAAAGAACAAGCAGTAAGGAAATAGTGGTAACTTTGCTACTATAGAGAAATTACAGACAAGGCATAAAGCAGATGATAGATAGTAAAGAAAAAGTAAGACAAGCAAGAAAGAAAATAAGTGGCATTTGTCTCTGAGTTGAGGATGGCAACATGCAATAGTTGGTCAAGTTTGGGGAAATTAGCTAGCTAGCTAATCTAGTTAGCCAGTTTGTAACTCACCCATGATTTGGTCTTCTGAGAAGTCAGACTGTTCAAAGAAAGATAAAGTTAGCGAGCTACTATGATATTGTAAAATCCTGTTGCCAAGGACCAGTGGCTAGCTAGCTCAGCTAACTAGTTAGCTAGGCAGCCAACTTTATCACACCTGCCTTATCTAGGAAATAACGTTAGCTGGCTACTAGTCAGTGAGAAAGACTAACATCTGGGTGACATTTGATTGGAGACAGTGGCAAACTATATCGAGATTTAGCTATTGGTATGCCACCATATATCAAGAAGTTAGGGTTGCTAATCTGGAGAGTAAGGAACTAACGTTAGCCAGTTAGCTAACTAGCGACGATAACGCTAGCTGGCTCTGCTCAATTAAACTGGCTAACTTTTCTAGTTAGCTAGTAAAGTTAGCGAACTGTTAGCTAATTCGACATAGCTACAATTCCGAAATAAGAATAGGATTTCGAGTAGATAGCTAGTTAGTTAATACAGGTTATTGAAGAACCCACCATATCTGTGGCTGTTGGAGTGTGTCGAAGACGTCGGAAGCTGGAGGAATGTGAGGGTTCGTCAGCGAGGAAAAGTCCTACTAGTACTAGCACAGTGTTTACTTGCGCGTCATAGCTCCTCTGTGCTGCATCTGCGCAGTGCGCATAAACATGGATTGGGGCCAGGGCAGGGTAGGGTAGGAGTGGCCCCTGCCCTGGCTCTTTTCCATGGTAAAACCAAAGATGATTAGCTATATAACTAGCCCTTTTAATTTTCTCTTTCATCTGTGGTAAAACTTTTAGAAACTGTCATAGGCCTAGCTACATTATACACTGAATGTACATTTCATTTTGGCCTGTTATAGAAATGGTGTTAGATTCCTTAGGTCCTGAGACTAGCTCATTGACTAGGCCACAACCTGTCTAGTCCTCTGATCAATGAGGACAAAGTGCCAAGGAGTGTTTACAGTCTATGGGCATATTGACCCCTTTATAAACTCTCGCAACACAGACACATGCAGCAGACCACTAATTATATTGCAAAGAAACATACAAAGCATTGATGAGAGCAAAGCCATGGACATGTGACAAAGTGACAGGCCTAATGTGGATGAAACAAAAATATAGGCCTACCAATTGTGATGTCTCTGTGATTTTACATTTCTAAACCTCCAGCTAACCTCCTTTCACTAACCTCCAGCCCCCCCCAGGATATAAATATGTAAATGTGTGTTGTGGATGGTTCAAGGTTATATCTGAGTATCTCCCGGAGATAAATAAGCACACTCCCTCCCAGAGGAGGTCAGTCACAGACAGCTTCTATAGCATTGCCCTAGATCTCAACTCATCTTTATCCCAGAATGATACTGGTAGTTTGATTCCTATTAGTCTCTGATAAAACAATAGGAAGAGGATTTAGAAGAGGATTTGTGGAAGCACATCTTGCTATTGAGAAACATAATTTGAGATGCTTTGTACCTTTAACATTTCCTAGGACAAAACAAGAGTAATAAACTGCATATTTCAAAATGGATTGAATGCTTGCATCTCAAGAAACAGCCTATCGCTCTGCCTACTTTCCAGTCTATTATTACATGGGAGCATTGGGCTATTTTCAGCATGCCCTATTAGTCATAGTAGTTATTCGGCACTGTGTCAAAACATGCAAAGAGACTTCCACTGAAACAGAGACTAGATTTTAGGCTTTCGTCCCACATTAGCTCTGTCATTGCTGTGCACAGAAACACACACACATGCACGCACACACACACACACACACACACACACACACACACACACACACACAGAGTTGGGTTCTGTGGCAGGCACCTCCACTCACCTCCATGGTGCTGGGGTCAAATGGAGAATCAGAGGGTCGCAGCATCCTGGGTTTCTGCTCTGGAGCTGACCTTGGCTGGGCAGGGTTAGCTGAGGGGAGGCAAGGGAAAGGAGGCCCTAGTCTGGGCTGCTGGGCCACAGGCGATGGAGACTTCTTAATAGACGGTTCTCTTTTAGGGGCCATTTCTGGAGTTCGTAACAGTACTGCTGTCGTCCTCTCTCTCTGTTCCCTGTACTGGTTACTAATGTGGTTGCTGAGAGGAGTGGAGGCAGAAATAGAGAAAGAGAAAGTGTGTCAGATGTGTATGGGAGCGAGAGAGAAGGAAAAAGGGAGGGAGAGATGGAGAGAGAGCGAGAAAGAGAGATGGAGAGGGAAATCTATAAATAGAGGGAGATAGTGGAGAGAGATGTGGAGAGAGAGGGATATATTTAGAGAGAGGGAGCGAGAGAGTGAGAGATGGATAGGGAAGAGAGAGAGATAAAGAGACTGAGAGAGAGAGTGATGAGTATAGTTGCCTGGGGGACAGGCAGGCAGGCAGGCAGGTGGATCAGGCAGAGAGAGGTGGTTGCATAGAAGAGAAGAGCATGTAAGTGACGCTGAGATTGAGCCGCGTAGGAGTGGAGATGAGAGGGAGAGTAGAATGAGGAGGGGGTACAGCTATAGAGAAAGCGCACATTTTATATGGGTCAGAAAGGCTGGTGGGTGAGTCAGTGAGTATGCTTGTTTGTGTAAGTGAGCTCAATATTCAAGTATTATTATACACATCATCACCAATACACCTGCCACTAATTATACTGTGAAGTGGTTTGGGGGTGTGTGTAGTGTCTATTTGTGTAACAATAAGACTTGATACAGCCAGTAAAGTTAAAAATAGAATGTTTTATTTTGGAATCTGGAATCCTGCTCACACTGCCCTACCCTATGCTTTGACTTCTTTCTCCCCTCTCTCTCCAGATAAAATCCTGCGACTTGTGACTGCAGGCCGCCCAACAACCTGCCCGCTTGACCCCATCCCCTCCTCCCTTCTCCAGACCATCTCCGGTGACCTTCTCCCCTACCTCACCTCGCTGATCAACTCATCCTTGACCGCTGGCCATGTCCCTTCCGTCTTCAAGAGAGCGAGAGTTGCTCCCCTTCTCAAAAAACCAACACTCGACCCCACTGATGTCAACAACTACAGACCAGTATCCCTTCTTTCTTTTCTTTCCAAAACTATTGAGCGTGCCGTCTTTAGCCAACTCTCTTGCTATCTCTCTCAGAATGACCTTCTTGATCCAAACCAATCAGGTTTCAGGACTGGTCATTCAACTGAGACTGCTCTTCTCTGTGTCACGGAGACTCTCCGCACTGCTAAAGCTAACTCTCTCTCCTCTGCTCTTGTCCTTCTAGACCTGTCTGCTGCCTTTGATACTGTGAACCATCAGATCCTCCTCTCCACCCTCTCCGAGCTGGGCATCTCCGGCGCGGCTCACTCCTGGATTGCGTCCTACCTGACCGGTCGCTCCTACCAAGTGGCGTGGCGAGAAGCTGTCTCCGCACCACGTGCTCTCACCACTGGTGTCCCCCAAGGCTCAGTTCTAGGCCCTCTCCTTTTCTCCCTATACACCAAGTCACTTGGCTCTGTCATATCCTCACATGGTCTCTCCTATCATTGCTACGCTGACGATACACAACTAATCTTCTCCTTTCCCCCTTCTGATAACCAGGTGGCGAATCGCATCTCTGCATGTCTGGCAGACATATCAGTATGGATGACGGATCACCACCTCAAGCTGAACCCTGGCAAGACGGAGCTGCTCTTCCTCCCGGGGAAGGACTGCCCGTTCCATGATCTCGCCATCACGGTTGACAACTCCGCTGTGTCCTCCTCCCAGAGTGCGAAGAGCCTAGGCGTGACCCTGGACAACACCCTGTCGTTCTCCGCCAACATCAAGGCGGTGACCCGCTCCTGCAGGTTCATGCTCTACAACATTCGGAGAGTACGACCCTGCCTTACACAGGAAGCGGCACAGGTCCTAATCCAGGCACTTGTCATCTCCCGTCTGGACTACTGCAACTCGCTGTTGGCTGGCCTCCCTGCCTGTGCCATTAAACCCCTACAACTCATCCAGAATGCCGCAGCCCGTCTGGTGTTCAACCTCCCAAGTTCTCTCACGTCACCCCCCTCCTCCGCACACTCCACTGGCTTCCAGTTGAAGCTCGCATCCGCTACAAGACCATGGTGCTTGCCTATGGAGCAGTGAGGGGAACGGCACCTCTGTACCTTCAGGCTCTGATCAGTCCCTACACCCAAATGAGGGCATTGCGCTCATCCACCTCTGGCCTGCTGGCTCCCCTTCCTCTGCGGAAGCATAGTTCCCGCTCAGCCCAGTCAAAACTGTTCGCTGCTCTGGCACCCCAATGGTGGAACAAGCTCCCTCACGACGCCAGGACAGCGGAGTCACTCACCACCTTCCGGAGACATTTTGAAACCCCACCTCTTTAAGGAATACCTGGGATAGGATAAAGGAATCCTTCTACCCCCCCAATTGTAAAGTGGTTATCCCACTGGCTATAGGGTGAACGCACCAATTTGTGAGTCGCTCTGGCTAAGAGCGTCTGCTAAATGACGTTAATGTGCCCTTGAGCAAGGCACTTAACCCTAATTGCTCCTGTAAGTCGCTCTGGATAAGAGCGTCTGCTAAATGACTAAAATGTAAAATGTAAATGTAATAGACATTCTCTTTATTCCCCAGATATTGTCTCTCTTCCTTCCTTCCTGTGGTTCCTGTGGTGATTCTAGAATCAGATCTGACATCAATGCCATACACAGAAAGCGAGTACCCTCTCAATTCAATTTCAATTTGTATTATTGGCATGACAAGTTGATACATAGTGCCAAAGCACAATGTTACAATAGAAATTATCAAGCTATGGACATTTCTCTCTCTGTGTCTCCTAGTGTGTGTTTATCTCTCTCTGTTTCTGTCTCTCTCACTCTCTGATTCTGTCTCTCTCTCTCTCTCCTCTCTCTCTCTCTCTCTCTCTCTCTCTCCTCTCTCTCTCTCTCTCTCTCTCTCTCTCTCCTCTCGCTCTCTCTCTCTCTCTCTCTGTTTCTGTGTCTCTTTCTCTCTCCCTTTCTGTCTCTCTCTCTGTTTCTCACTCTCTGTTCTTGTGTCTCTCTCTGTTTCTGTGTATCTCTGTCTCTGTGTTTCTGTGTCTCTTTCTCTCTCTCTCTCTCCTCTCTCTCTCTCTCTCTCTCTCTCTCTCTCTCTCTCTCTTTTTCTCTCTGTTTCTGTGGCTCGCTCTCTGTTTCTGTGTCGCTCTCTCTGTGTGTTTCTGTGAATCTCTCTCTGTATCTGTGTGTCTCTTTCTCTCTCTCTGTTTCTGTGGCTCTTTCTCTCTGTTTCTGTCTCTCTCTCTCTCTCTCTCTCTCTCTCTCTCTCTCTCTCTCTCTCTCTCTCTCTCTCTCTCTCTCTCTCTCTCTCTCTCTCTCTCTCTCTCTCTCTCTCTCTCTCTCGGTTTCTGTGTATCTCTCTCTCTCTGTTTCTTCTCTCTGTTTTTGTGTCTCTCTCTCTCTCTCTCTCTCTCTATGTTTCTGTGGCTCTCTCTCTGTTTCTGTGTCGCTTTCTCTGTGTGTTTCTGTGGCTCTCTCTCTCTGTATCTGTGTCTCTCTCTCGCTCTCTGTTTTTGTGGCTCTTTCTCTCTGTTTCTGTCTCTCTCTCTCTCTCCGTTTCTCTCTCTCTCTCTCTCTCTCTCTCTCTCTCTCTCTCTCTCTCTCTCTCTGTTTCTGTGTCTCTCTCTCTCTGTTTCTGTGTCTCTCTCTCTCTGTTTCTGTGGCTCTCTCTCTGTGTTTCTGTGTGTGGCTCTCTCTCTCTGTGTTTCTATGTGTGTCTCTCTCTGTACCTGTGAGTGTCTTTATCTGTTTCTGTCTGTCTGTTTCTGTCTGTCTGTCTCTCTGTCTCTGTCTCTGTCCCCTGTCTCTGTCTCTGTCTCTGTCTCTGTCTCTGTCTCTGTCTCTGTCTCTGTCTCTGTCTCTGTCTCTGTCTCTGTCCTGTCTCTGTCCTCTGTCTCTGTCTCTGTCTCTGTCTCTGTCTCTGTCTCTGTCTCTCTCTCTCTCTGTTTCTGTGTCTCTTTCTCTTTCTGTTTCCGTGTCTCTCTCTGTTTCTGTGTCTCTCTCTCACTCTGTTTCTGTGTGTCTTTCGCTCTGTTTCTGTCTCTCTCTCTCTCTCAATTCAATTCAATTCAATAGACTTTATTGACATGGCAAGTAAAATTACGTACATTGTCAAGTAAAGATATAACAAAAATGGTGGAACCAACAGCAATAATAATAGTAGTAGTAGTGGAAATGGGATTAACATTAACAGCAACTACAACAACAATATTAATTAGAATAACAATACATTAAAGCAAT
>NW_028162685.1:0-16181 GCF_964263955.1 Coregonus lavaretus | reverse complement strand
TGAGACGTGGTTTTAAAACGCCATTCAACTGAAGTGATACATGTGATTATGTTCTTTTTTAATGTAGAAATTGTAAAAACTGTATTAAGTAGCCTAATAATGGACGAAAGGAGCCGTTTGAACCAGAATCTGGGCTTACAGGAGACGTTCAATATGGAGATCCTCCTTTTTCTCTTTGCTCTGTTCATCTTTCCCTCGATCCTGATAGTCTCCCAGTCCTGCCTGTCTCGGAGCTCTACGGACAATTCCTTCGACCTCATGGCTTGGTTTTTGCTCTGACATGCACTGTCAACTGTGGGACCTTTTATAGACAGGTGTGTGCCTTTCCAAATCATGTCAAATCAATGGAATTTACCACAGGTGGACTCCAATCAAGTTGTAGAAACATCTCAAGGATGATCAATGGAAGCAGGATGCACCTGAGCTCAATTTTGAGTCTCATAGAAAAGGTCTGAATACTTATGTAAATAAGGTATCTCTGTTTTTTTATAAATTTGCAAAACCTTCTAACAACCTGTTTTTGCTTTGTCATTATGGGATGTTGGGTTTAGATTTATCAGAATAAACAAATCAAAAAATGCATTTTAAAATAAGGCTGTAACAAAATGTGGAAAAAGTCAAGGGGTCTGAATACTTTCCGAATGCACTGTATTATTGTCAGCCTATAACATTACATTATCTATTATTAAAGAGCTCTGCTCAGCCTATAAACATGACATTATCTATTATTATAGAGCTCTGATCAGCCTAAAACATGACATGATCTATTATTATAGAGCTCTGATCAGCCTAAAACATGACATTATATATTATTATAGAGCTCTGATCAGCCTATAAACATGACATTATCTATTATTATAGAGCTCTGATCAGCCTATAAACATGACATTATCTATTATTATAGAGCTCTGATCAGCCTATAAACATGACATTATCTATTATTATAGAGCTCTGCTCAGCCTAAAAACATGACATTATCTATTATTATAGAGCTCTGCTCAGCCTATAAACATGACATTATCTATTATTATAGAGCTCTGCTCAGCCTATAAACATGATATTATCTATTATTATAGAGCTCTGATCAGCCTATAAACATGACATTATCTATTATTATAGAGCTCTGCTCAGCCTATAAACATGACATTATCTATTATTATAGAGCTCTGCTCAGCCTATAAACATGATATTATCTATTATTATAGAGCTCTGATCAGCCTATAAACATGACATTATCTATTATTATAGAGCTCTGCTCAGCCTAAAAACATGACATTATCTATTATTATAGAGCTCTGATCAGCCTATAAACCAGCTCAGCTGGTAGAGCACGGCGCTTGTAACGCCAAGGTAGTGGGTTCGATCCCCGGGACCACCCATACACAAAAATGTATGCACGCATGACTGTAAGTCGCTTTGGATAAAAGCATCTGCTAAATGGCATATTATTATTATTATTATTATATTATTATAGAGCTCTGCTCAGCCTATAAACATGACATGATCTATTATTATTGAGCTCTGATCAGCCTATAAACATGACATTCCATGAGAGCAAGATTAGATTTGAAGCTCTACATCATCTCAAGTTGATTTTTTATTGTGTTGTGAAGACTGACCTCAGGCTATTGTGGGATATAGTCTGGATTAAACCTCATAGGAGGACGGTTTTATCATGTGGAGGTTTCATTCAGGTCGCTGTTTAGCTAAATGATATGTCTGTCTTTGGCAGGAGAGAGACCAGACTCTCACTCTGACAGCGGGAAGAGTCCTTCAGGAGAACCAGACCCAGAGACGCCCAAACCAGAGAGACGACATCCGTGCTCCCACTGTGCAAAGAGTTTTACTCATTTAGGGAGTCTGAAAATGCACGAGAGAATACATACAGGAGAAAAGCCTTACCACTGCTCCAACTGTGGAAAAAGTTTTGCTCAGTTAGGGGCCCTGGTTGGGCATGAGAGAACACACACACAGGAGAGAAGCCTTATCACTGTTCCCACTGTGGAAAGAGTTTTAGGTGGTATGGGAGCCTGAAGGAGCATGAGAGGACACACACAGGAGAAAAGCCCTACCAATGTTCCCAGTGTGAAAAGAGTTTTACCCATCGAGGGAGCCTGAAAATGCATGAAAGAATACACACAGGAGAAAAGCCCTACCAATGTTCCCAGTGTGAAAAGAGTTTTACCAGATCATGGGACCTGAAAAAGCATGAGAGAACACACACAGGAGAAAAGCCTTACCAACGTACTAAAACACAGGAGGACAAGACATACCACTGCTCTCATTGTGGAAAGACATTTTCCCAGTCAGAGGACCTGAAATCCCATGAGAGAATAGAGAGGCTGTGTTATGATTTATGTTTTTGACTTTGGTAGCTTGCTAGACAACATAGCCAAAACATTATAGCTCTTGAGATTATTTCGGTGTCACTGTGTTTAAGAAAATATATGTTGTATAGATAGTTACCCCATTTATTTCATATGTAAGTTACTAATCAGCTGGCTGAATAGCTAGAATAGCCTAACACTAGGCTAGTAGCTCATCTTAACTAGCTAACATCCTCCTATCTGGCTAAGTAACACTAGGCTAATGCTAACAAGCTAGCTAACATCCTCCTATCTGGCTAAGTAACACTAGGCTAATGCTAACAAGCTAGCTAACATCCTCCTATCTGGCTAAGTAACACTAGGCTAATGCTAACAAGCTAGCGAACATCCTCCTATCTGGCTAAGTAACACTAGGCTAATGCTAACAAGCTAGCTAACATCCTCCTATCTGGCTAAGTAACACTAGGCTAATGCTAACTAGCTAGCTAACATTACATTTACATTTTAGTCATTTAGCAGACGCTCTTAACCAGAGCGACTTACAGGAGCAATTAGGGTTAAGTGCCTTGCTCAAGGGCACATTAACGTCATTTAGCAGACGCTCTTAGCCAGAGCGACTCACAAATTGGTGCGTTCACCCTATAGCCAGTGGGATAACCACTTTACAATTTGGGGGGGGGGGGGGGGGTTAGAAGGAATACTTTATCCTATCCCAGGTATTCCTTAAAGAGGTGGGGTTTCAAATGTCTCCGGAAGGTGGTGAGTGACTCCGCTGTCCTGGCGTCGTGAGGGAGCTTGTTCCACCATTGGGGTGCCAGAGCAGCGAACAGTTTTGACTGGGCTGAGCGGGAGCTATGCTTCCGCAGAGGAAGGGGAGCCAGCAGGCCAGAGGTGGATGAACGCAATGTCCTCGTTTGGGTGTAGGGACTGATCAGAGCCTGAAGGTACAGAGGTGCCGTTCCCCTCACTGCTCCATAGGCAAGCACCATGGTCTTGTAGCGGATGCGAGCTTCAACTGGAAGCCAGTGGAGTGTGCGGAGGAGGGGGGTGACGTGAGAGAACTTGGGAAGGTTGAACACCAGACGGGCTGCGGCATTCTGGATGAGTTGTAGGGGTTTAATGGCACAGGCAGGGAGCCCAGCCAACAGCGAGTTGCAGTAGTCCAGACGGGAGATGACAAGTGCCTGGACCAGGACCTGCGCCGCTTCCTGTGTAAGGCAGGGTCGCACTCTCCGAATGTTGTAGAGCATGAACCTGCAGGAGCGGGTCACCGCCTTGATGTTGGCGGAGAACGACAGGGTGTTGTCCAGGGTCACGCCTAGGCTCTTCGCACTCTGGGAGGAGGACACAGCGGAGTTGTCAACCGTGATGGCGAGATCATGGAACGGGCAGTCCTTCCCCGGGAGGAAGAGCAGCTCCGTCTTGCCAGGGTTCAGCTTGAGGTGGTGATCCGTCATCCATACTGATATGTCTGCCAGACATGCAGAGATGCGATTCGCCACCTGGTTATCAGAAGGGGGAAAGGAGAAGATTAGTTGTGTATCGTCAGCGTAGCAATGATAGGAGAGACCATGTGAGGATATGACAGAGCCAAGTGACTTGGTGTATAGGGAGAAAAGGAGAGGGCCCAGAACCGATCCCTGGGGGACACCAGTGGTGAGAGCACGTGGTGCGGAGACAGCTTCCCGCCACGCCACTTGGTAGGAGCGACCGGTCAGGTAGGACGCAATCCAGGAGTGAGCCGCGCCGGAGATGCCCATCTCGGAGAGGGTGGAGAGGAGGATCTGATGGTTCACAGTATCAAAGGCAGCAGACAGGTCTAGAAGGACAAGAGCAGAGGAGAGAGAGTTAGCTTTAGCAGTGCGGAGAGTCTCCGTGACACAGAGAAGAGCAGTCTCAGTTGAATGACCAGTCCTGAAACCTGATTGGTTTGGATCAAGAAGGTCATTCTGAGAGAGATAGCAAGAGAGTTGGCTAAAGACGGCACGCTCAATAGTTTTGGAAAGAAAAGAAAGAAGGGATACTGGTCTGTAGTTGTTGACATCAGTGGGGTCGAGTGTTGGTTTTTTGAGAAGGGGAGCAACTCTCGCTCTCTTGAAGACGGAAGGGACATGGCCAGCGGTCAAGGATGAGTTGATCAGCGAGGTGAGGTAGGGGAGAAGGTCACCGGAGATGGTCTGGAGAAGGGAGGAGGGGATGGGGTCAAGCGGGCAGGTTGTTGGGCGGCCTGCAGTCACAAGTCGCAGGATTTTATCTGGAGAGAGAGGGGAGAAAGAAGTCAAAGCATAGGGTAGGGCAGTGTGAGCAGGACCAGCAGTGTTATTAGACTTAACAAACGAGGATCGGATGTCGTCAACCTTCTTTTCAAAGTGGTTGACGAAGTCATCCACAGAGAGAGAGGGGGGGGGGGGGGGGAGGAGGATTCAGGAGGGAGGAAAATGTGGCAAAGAGCTTCCTAGGGTTAGAGGCAGATGCTTGGAATTTAGAGTGGTAGAAGGTGGCCTTAGCAGCAGAAACAGATGAAGAAAATGTAGAGAGGAGGGAGTGAAAAGATGCCAGGTCGGTAGGGAGTTTAGTTTTCTTCCATTTCCGCTCCGCTGCCCGGAGCTCTGTTCTGTGAGCTCGCAGTGAGTCATCAAGCCACGGAGCTGGAGGGGAGGACCGAGCCGGCCGGGAGGATAGGGGACACAGAGAGTCAAAGGATGCAGAAAGGGAGGAGAGGAGGGTTGAGGAGGCAGAATCAGGAGATTGGAGGGAGAAGGATTGAGCAGAGGGAAGAGATGATAGGATGGAAGAGGAGAGAGTAGTGGGAGAGAGAGAGCGAAGGTTGCGGCGGCGCATTACCATCTGTGTAGGGGCAGAGTGAGTAGTGTGGGAGGAGAGCGAGAGAGAAAAGGAAACAAAGTAGTGGTCGGAGACTTGGAGGGGAGTTGCAGTGAGATTAGTAGAGGAGCAGCATCTAGTGAAGATGAGGTCAAGCGTATTGCCTGCCTTGTGAGTAGGGGGGGACGGTGAGAGGGTGAGGTCAAAAGAGGAGAGGAGTGGAAAGAAGGAGGCAGAGAGAAATGAGTCAAACGTGGACATAGGGAGGTTGAAATCCCCCAAAACTGTGAGGGGTGAGCCATCCACAGGAAAGGAACTTATCAAGGCGTCAAGCTCGTTGATGAACTCTCCAAGGGAACCTGGAGGGCGATAGATGACAAGGATATTAAGCTTAAATGGGCTAGTGACTGTGACAGCATGGAATTCAAATGAGGAGATAGACAGATGGGTTAGGGGAAAAATTGAGAATGTCCACTTGGGAGAGATGAGGATTCCTGTACCACCACCCCTCTGACCAGATGCTCTCGGGGTATGCGAGAACACATGGTCAGACGAGGAGAGAGCAGTAGGAGTAGCCGTGTTTTCAGTGGTGATCCATGTTTCCGTCAGCGCCAAGAAGTCGAGGGACTGGAGGTTGGCATAGGCTGGGATGAAGTCAGCTTTGTTGGCAGCAGAACGGCAGTTCCAGAGGCTGCCTGCGACCTGGAACTCCAGGTGAGGGGTGCGTGCAGGGACCACCAGGTTAGAGAGGCAGCAGCCGCGCGGTGTGGTGCGTTGTTTGTGTAGCCTGTGCAGAGAGGAGAGAACAGGGATAGGCAGAGGCATAGTTGACAGGCTGTAGCAAATGGCTACAAAAATGCAGAGGAGATCGGAATGAAATGAGCTAAGCATCTGGGAGAGGAGAGAGGGGGGCCTCCCTCACCAAAAACTTCTACCTCAGAAACTAAAATTGTTTCACTGAACCACCCGAACAAAAACTCTCCCAACTTCCACCTTTAGAAATCAGAATTGTTGTGAACCACAGTTGTTCAATGTTTAAAGGAATAGACTCAACCCACTTTATTCAGCTAGCCAACTATGACACCATAGCTGACTAGCATGCTAGCATCCAATAACACACAGTTTAACACACAGTTAAGCACCAATACTCACAACAAACCACCAATAGTGTGTTAACTAGCTAACTAGCATGCTAGCATCCAGTAACACACAGTTTAGCACAAACACTTGGTCACAGCAAACCACCAATAGTGTGATTACACACTAAACAGATCATTCGTGTCTGTGTCAAGTTCCTTTCATGACGCAGCAATGATTCAACGTTGGCTAGCTAGGACAAGTATATTGTAATTAGCTACTACCGTACCGTTCGCTGGTCGTGTTGGGTAGCTAGCAATGGCCACTGTGTTGGCTTTGTTTGAAGAACGGCTAGCTAGCTAGCTTCGTGCTACACCCGGCACACAATGGCTACTGTGTTGACTCTGACTCTGTTCGAAAAAACGGCTAATTAGCTCGCTTCGTGCTACAGCCGGCACGGCGGAAGACACTGCCAAGACACAGTAGCTACCCACGATACCTAGCTATGACGCCGTAGCTAACTAGCAAGCTAGCATCCATTAACACACAATTTAGCACCAATACTTGGTTACAACAAACTGCCAAGAGTGTGTTAGCACACTAAACAGATAATTCATGTCCGTGTCTAGTTCCTTACATAACGCAGAACGCAGCAAAAATTAAACGTTGGCTAGCAGCACATTTAACAGTGGGAACAGCTAATCGTTACCAGTAGCTACCCGCTAGCTAGCTAGCCTCGTGCTTCGATACTAACCTACAATTACCTACGGAAACCTACAATAACAACAAAACTAGCCTATGATAAATACAATGCCTAACTACAACTAACTACCAACCTACGATCTAATACATGGTTAAGCTTTACTCAACACCATATGGGAAGCTCTCCACCGTTGCTAATCGTTGCTAATCGTTACCAGTAGCTACCCGCTAGCTAGCTAGCCTCGTGCTTCAATACTAGCCTACAATAACCTACGGAAACCTACAATAACAACAATACTAACCTATAATAAATACAATACCTAACTACAACTAACTACCAACCTACGATCTAATACATGGTTAAGCTATACTCAACACCAAATGAGAAGTTTGCTTACCTCCAGCTAGAGAGCTAGAGAAAAACACGACCTCTCCCGACTGCTGCTGTCCCGAAAATGGACATGAGCTCACTAAGATACTACCCTCCTGCTAAAGAAGAGGAGATCTGCTGGATGGAGAAAGAGGGTCTGTGGCTGAACATTGTTGTGAAAGAGGAGAAGGAAGAGGAGGATGTCACAGTAAAGAAAGAAGATGAGGAAGTTACAGTGAAAGAAGAAGAAGAAGAGAGAGAGGAGGATGCCGTTCTTGGAGTGAAGGAGGAGGGAGAGATAACTGTCATGTTGGAAGAGGAGAAGGAAACAGTACTTACTTGAGGGAGTGTGCAATTGGCATGCTGACTGCAGGAATGTCCACCAGAGCTGTTGCCAGATAATTTGTCAATTTCTCTACCATAAACCGATCCCACAGAGCACGTGTAACCACACCAGCCCAGGACATCCACATCCGGCTTGTTCACTTAAGGGATCGTCTGAGATCATCCGCCCGAACAGCTGATGAAACTGAGGAGTATTTCTGTCTGTAATAAAGTCCTTTTGTGTGGAAAAAACTAATTCTGATTGGCTGGACCTGACTCCCCAGTGGGTGGACCTATGCCCTCCCATGCCCACCCATAGCTGCACCCCTCCCCAGTCATGTGAAATCCATAGATTAGGGCCTAATTAATTTATTTCAATTGACTGATTTCCTTATATATATATTAACTGTAACTCAGTAAAATCTTTGAAATTGTTGCATGTTGCATTTATATTTTTGGGTTAGATGTGTACTTTTTATGAGAAAATGTGCAAGAATTGAAGGTGCCAACAAATGTTATAGTCATCATAAGAGTATTTTGCTGTCATAATACAAACAAATCTGCTCCTCCTCGATTAACTTCACTCTTTTCAGCTTCTGCCCACCACCTAATAACACAACCACACCACAGATAGAACAATGAGCCAGATATTTCACCTGATGTATAAATGTGAAGCATCCGGTTGACGTTTCAACTCACTACCAAATATGGTGATGAGAGGAAGCCCAGTGGCGGGAGAAGATGGAGATCGAGTGAGACATTCTGCACATTTTCTCCTCGATTAAACATTTAATCTCAATACAGTTTTATGTTTCCAAAACTTGAATCTATAATAAACACAGTGGTCTAGGTTTTGTAGACTTTACCCTTTGCCACTGTACATTTTTTTAAAAAAAGGGCGAATTGCCTGCCGTTCTGTACTTTTTGGACTCTGATCTGGATTACTGATCTCTGCCTGCCCTGAGACAGCCTGCCGTTCTGTACTTTTTGGACTCTGATCTGGATTACTGATCTCTGCCTGCCCTTGACCTGTTGTTTACCTGCCCCCTGATTTTGTAATAACCTTTTGTTACTTCGACAATGTCAACATCTGGGTCTTCTCCTGAAACGTGATACAGTGAATGGGAGTATATTTAGGTGGTTTAAATCATTAACTTTCCTGCTAACCTTCTAAAAGTTGACGGTGCCAAAATCTTGCCAATGCATTCATTATTCTACTAACTATGACTGAGTGTGAGACATGTTTTCCAGAATGTACAGTACCAGTCAAAAGTTTGGACACCTATTCATTCAAGGGTTTTCCTTTATTTTTACTATTTTATTTACATTGTAGAATAATAGTGAAGATGTCAAAACTATGAAATAACACATATGGAATCATGTAGTAAAAAAAAGTGTTAAACGAAGTCGGGGGAGAAGGGCCTTGGTCAGGGAGGTGACCAAGAAAACAATGGTCACTCTGACAGAGTTCCAGAGTTCCTCTGTGGAGATGGGAGAACCTTCCAGAAGGACAATCTACTCTGCAGCACTCCACCAATCAGGCCTTTATGGTAGAGTGGCCAGATGGAAGCCACTCCTCAGTAAAAGGCACATGACAGCCCGCTTGGAGTTTGCCAAATGGCATCTAAAGGACTCTCAGACTATGAGAAACAAGATTATCTGGTCTGATGAAACCAAGATTGAACTCTTTGGCCTGAATGCGAAATGTCACGTCTGGGGGAAACCAGGCACCATCCCTACAGTGATGCATGGTGGTGGCAGCATCATGCTGTGGGGATATTTTTCAGCGACAGGGACTGGGAGACTAGTCAGGATCGAAGGAAAGATGAACGGAGCAAAGTACAGAGAGATCCTTGATGAAAACCTGCTCCAGAGCACTCAGGACCTCAGACTGGGGGGCGAAGGTTCACCTTCCAACCGGACAACGACCCTAAGCACACAGCCAAGACAACGCAGGAGCGGCTTCGGGACAAGTCTCTGAATGTCCTTGAGTAGCCCAGCCAGAGTCCGGACTTGAATCCGATCAAACATCTCTTGAGAGACCTGAAAATAGCTGTGCAGTGACGCTCCCCATCCAACCTGACAGAGCTTGAGAGGATCTGCAGAGAAGAATGGGAGAAACTCCCCAAATACAGGTGTGCCCAAGCATGTAGCGTCATACCCAATAAGACTTGAGGCTGTAATCGCTGCCAAAGGTGCTTCAACAAAGTACTGAGTAAAGGGTCTGAATGCTTATGTACATTTCATATTTCAGTTTGTATTTGTTATACATTTGCCAAAAATTCTAAAAACCAGTTTTTGCTTTGTCGTTATGGGGTATTGTGTGTGTGTGTGTGTGTTTATTGATGAGGGATAAAAACAATTTAATCCATTTTAGAACAAGGCTGTAACGTAACAATGTGGAAAAGTGAAGGGGTCTGAATACTTTCCGACTGCACTGTATATGAAGTGCCGTGGAGGGCACAATATTACAATGTTGCAGTCCAGAAAAGAGAGCTTTACCTTCTCTGCCAAAAGCCTGGGCCTCTGATGGAGGCTGTAGAACTGTCATCAACATGCTTCAGTATTCTCCCTTCTCTCTAGGAGCATTTGTGTGACAAGAACCCCATAGGCTCCTCTGGACTGTACCTCTCCCAGAACCCATAGGCTCCTCTGGACCGTACCTCTCCCAGAACCCATAGGCTCCTCTGGACCGTACCTCTCCCAGAGCCCATAGGCTCCTCTGGATCGTACCTCTCCCAGAACCCATAGGCTCCTCTGGACCGTACCTCTCCCAGAACCCATAGGCTCCTCTGGACCATACCTCTCCCAGAACCCATAGGCTCCTCTGGACCATACCTCTCCACGAACCCAAAGGCTCCTCTGGACCGTACCTCTCCCAGAACCCATAGGCTCCTCTGGACCGTACCTCTCCCAGAACCCATAGGCTCCTCTGGACCGTACCTCTCCCAGAACCCATAGGCTCCTCTGGACCGTATATATGAAGCGATGTATGTAGAAAAGTTATTCAAGCAACCTTTTTCAGCGAGCGGTTGATTGGACTGGCAGTGGACGAAGTGCACACTGTTGTTCACCGGTTAGTCTATATTTCAGTCTACATGTTCAGATGAACTCCTGGCTAGCTATTGCAGCTAGCTAGCCGTATCATTCATCCTACTTTACTATCAACTGGCCAGCTGCATCATTCATCCTACTTTACTGATCAACTGGCCAGCTGCATCATTCATTCATCCTACTTCGGTATCAACTGGCCAGCTGCATCTATCATTCATCCTACTTTACTATCAACTGGCTAGCTGCATCTATCATTCATCCTAATTCGCTATCAACTGGCCAGCTGCATCTATCATTCATCCTACTTTACTATCAACTGGCCAGCTGCATCATTCATTCTACTTTACTATCAACTGGCCAGCTGCATCTATCATTCATTCTACTTTATTATCAACTGGCCAGCTGCATCTATCATTCATCCTACTTCGCTATCAACTGGCCAGCTGCATCTATCATTCATCCTACTTTACTATCAACTGGCCAGCTGCATCATTCATTCTACTTTACTATCAACTGGCCAGCTACATCTATCATGCATCCTACTTTACTATGAACTGGCCAGCTGCCTCTATCATTCATCCTACTTTACTATCAACTGGCCAGCTGCATCATTCATCCTACTTTACTATCAACTGGCTAGCTGCATCTATCATTCATCCTACTTTACTATCAACTGGCCAGCTGCATCTATCATTCATCCTACTTTACTATCAACTGGCCAGCTGTATCTATCATTCATCCTACTTTACTATAAACTGGCTAGCTGTATCTATCATTCATCCTACTTTACTATCAACTGGCTAGCTGTATATATAATTCATCCTGCTTTAATATCAACTGGCTAGCTGTATCTATCATTCATCCTACTATACTATCAACTGGCCAGCAGCATCATTCATCCTACTTTACTATCAAATGGCTAGCTGTATCTATCATTCATCCTACTTTACTATCAACTGGCTAGCTGTATCTATCATTCATCCTACTTTACTATCAACTGGCCAGCTGCATCTATCATTCATCCTACTTTACTATCAACTGGCCAGCTGTATCTATCATTCATCCTACTTTATTATCAACTGGCTAGCTGTATCTATCATTCATACTACTTTACTATCAACTGGCTAGCTGTATCTATCATTCATCCTACTTTACTATCAACTGGCTTGCTGTATCTATCATTCATCCTACTTTACTATCAACTGGCCAGCTGTATCTATTATTCATCCTACTTTACTATCAACTGTCTAGCAGCATCATTCATCCTACTTTACTATCAACTGGCCAGCTGTATCTATCATTCATCCTACTTTACTATCAACTGGCTAGCTCTATCTATCATTTATCCTACTTTACTATCAACTGGCCAGCTGTATCTATCATTCATCCTACTTTACTATCAACTGGCCAGCTGCATCATTCATCCTACTTTACTATCAACTTGCCAGCTGTATCTATCATTCATCCTACTTTACTATCAACTGGCTAGCTACATCATTCATCCTACTTTACTATCAACTGGCCAGCTGTATCTATCATTCATCCTACTTTACTATCAACTGGCCAGCTGCATCATTCATCCTACTTTACTATCAACTGGCCAGCTGTATCTATTATTCATCCTACTTTCCTATCAATTGGCTAGCTGCATCATTCATCCTACTTTACTATCAACTGGCCAGCTGTATCTATCGTTCATCCTATTTTCTATCAACTGGCTAGCTGTATCTATCATTTATCCTACTTTACTATCAACTGGCCAGCTGTATCTATCATTCATCCTACTTTACTATCAACTGGCCAGCTGTATCTATCGTTCATCCTATTTTCTATCAACTGGCCAGCTGTATCTATCATTCATCCTACTGTACTATCAACAGGCCAGCTGCATCATGCATCCTACTTTACTATCAACGGGCCAGCTGCATCATTCATCCTACTTTACTATCAACTGGCCAGCTGTATCTATCATTCATCCTACTTTACTATCAACTGGCTAGCTGTATCTATAATTTATCCTACTTTACTATCAACTGGACAGCTGTATCTATCATTCATCCTACTTTACTATCAACTGGCCAGCTGCATCATTCATCCTACTTTACTATCAACTGGCCAGCTGTATCTATCATTCATCCTAATTTACTATCAACTGGCCAGCTGCATCATTCATCCTACTTTACTATCAACTGGCCAGCTGTATCATTCATTCTACTTTACTATCACCTGGCCAGCTGCATCATTCATTCTACTTTACTATCAACTGGCCAGCTGCATCATTCATTCTACTTTACTATCAACTGGCCAGCTGTATCATTCATTTTACTTTACTATCAACTGGCCAGCTGCATCATTCATTCTACTTTACTATCAACTGGCCAGCTGCATCATTCATCCTACTTTACTATCAACTGGCCAGCTGCATCATTCATTCTAATTTACTATCAACTGGCCAGCTGCATCATTCATCCTACTTTACTATCAACTGGCCAGCTGTATCTATCATTCATTCTACTTTACTATCAACTGGCCAGCTGCATCATTCATCCTACTTTACTATCAACTGGCCAGCTGCATCAAGGGTCTTTAGAGGTGGTCTCAGCTCCTCCATGAACATCAACAGAGCCAAGCTCAAATTCAAGGTACAGTACAGAAGCTTACACAAGGTTATGGATGCATCTCAATAGTCTGAACCCAAGGTTATGGATGCATCTCAATAGTCTGAACCCAAGGTTATGGGTGCATCTCAATAGTCTGAACCCAAGGTTATGGGTGCATCTCAATAGTCTGAACACAAGGATATGGATGCATCTCAATAGTCTAAACCCAAGGTTATGGGTGCATCTCAATAGTCTGAACCCAAGGTTATGGGTGCATCTCAATAGTCTGAACCTAAGGTTATGGATGCATCTCAATAGTCTGAACCCAAGGATATGGATGCATCTCAATAGTCTGAACCCAAGGTTATGGGTGCATCTCAATAGTCTGAACACAAGGTTATGGGTGCATCTCAATAGTCTAAAGTGACTCACTGTCACTGTTTTCTGTTCGCTGCTCATACTGATCTGAAAGAACCGGACGGGTGAAAACAGAAACCATAACGCTTTCACCTGTCTGCTGTTGAGATCAATGACAATGAAAGAAAAGGAGATAGAGGAAGCCACTGTAGACTATTGAGATGCCCCCATACAGTAGACTAACTTGTTATGAGTCCTGTGTAGGACACAGGGAAGGGTGTGTTCAGTGTTACTCTCCCTCAGAATGAGGAGACCAAGGAGCTGCTGTCACTAATGACTCCACTGTCTGGTGAAGAAACAGAACCGCTTGTTGACAGATTGGATCTTCCTCAAGAGGTCAAAGGGCAGGCTGCACCATCCCAGGCTGCTTCAGTGGCCCAGAAATCAGGAGTTGACCTCTTGGATAGGTAAGAGATAGCAGGAACATAATCAAACCAGACTCAGAGCTGGATAGGTAAGAGATAGCAGGAACATAATCAAACCAGACTCAGAGCTGGATAGGTAAGAGATAGCAGGAACATAATCAAACCAGACTCAGAGCTGGATAGGTAAGAGATAGCAGGAACATAATCAAACCAGACTCAGAGCTGGATAGAAGAAGTGTTCTTCCTAACCAGTCCCTCAACAGCTCTCGGACTGAGCTCCACCCTCACTGGGTCTTCAGAGGAGAGGAAGGCTGAGGAGGGATGGAAGGATCACACAGGACACCAGATAAGACCCCTCCCCAGTTCTTTAGCCAGAGAGCTGTTGAGGAACTGGTTAGGAAGAACACTTCTACAGCCAGAGAGCTGTTGAGGGACTGATTAGGAAGAACACTTCTACAGCCAGAGAGCTGTTGTGGGACTGATTAGGAAGAACACTTCTACAGTCAGAGAGCTGTTGAGGAACTGGTTAGGAAGAACACTTCTACAGTCAGAGAGGTGTTGAGGGACTGGTTAGGAAGAACACTTCTACAGCCAGAGAGGTGTTGAGGGACTGGTTAGGAAGAACACTTCTACAGCCAGAGAGGTGTTGAGGGACTGGTTAGGAAGAACACTTCTACAGCCAGAGAGGTGTTGAGGAACTGGTTAGGAAGAACACTTCTACAGCCAGAGAGCTGTTGAGGGACTGGTTAGGAAGAACACTTCTACAGCCAGAGAGGTGTTGAGGGACTGGTTAGGAAGAACACTTCTACAGCCAGAGAGGTGTTGAGGGACTGGTTAGGAAGAACACTTATACAGCCAGAGAGCTGTTGAGGGACTGGTTAGGAAGAACACTTCTACAGCCAGAGAGCTGTTGAGGAACTGGTTAGGAAGAACACTTCTACAGCCAGAGAGGTGTTGAGGGACTGGTTAGGAAGAACACTTCTACAGCCAGAGAGGTGTTGAGGGACTGGTTAGGAAGAACACTTCTACAGCCAGAGAGGTGTTGAGGGACTGGTTAGGAAGAACACTTCTTCTATCCAGCGCTGAATCTGGTTTGATTTCAACATTTCAAAGTACAGGGTGGCAGAACGTACAGCTGCAGAACGTACAGGGCGGCAGAACGTTCAATTTCTATTTGTTCATTGGTTTTGCAAGAATTTATTGATTGGTCGGTCATTTGGGTTAATTTGTTTTACAATATGTTCAAATCAAATCAAGCTTTATTTATAAAGCACATTTCAGACATGGATGCAACACAATGGCTTAACAGAAGAAGAAAAAACTAATAAAAACTATGAAAATAAAAACATAAATATTTACTAGACAACAAACAGAGGATAAAAAAACTAAAGAATAACAATAAAAGCTGAAAGACTAAAGAGCATCTAAGGAAATAACATTGGTTAAAATAGTAAGAACATGATGTAATATCCAGCCCAAAATATAAGCTGGTTTTACTACACTGTTTGTAAACAATATAATTGTGCAAAAAAAATTAATGATCACCCCCTTGTTAATATGTATTGGCAATAATTCACTTAATGGTGAGGCATGGAATAATTAAAAAGGTATATTTTGTCAGGCTGGATGTTTGAAATATGAGTAGGTGATTTGAGTCATGCTTCTTCAGTAGTGGAATAAAGACAAGTAGCACTTGAATGTTGTAAAGAAATACTGGAGTGATGTAAGATTGTTAATAAAACAGTTCATAGACCAATTTTTTATACTGCGTCCATGTTTATAGGCTGCAAGTACGTTGAAATGAAGTTGTTGTAAAGTTGTTGAAACCACGACAATTTGTTAAAAAAAAAGCTAGCTACATTTTGAAGTGTTGCATTTTGATTCAAGTGGATCGGCAACGCGGTAAGTGTAACGCAACACCAGTTTTTGTTAATCACATTTTGTTGATCACATAAATAGTACATTTTCAACTCCCCTGACGAGGCTAATATCCATATCACGCTGAAATCAATAGAACAGGGGCAAACATTTAAGGGTTCCACATTGTGACATTATTTCATTGATATCATGTAACAACTCCTTCATGTATGTATTTTCTGATGTATAATCAGAGATCTTTTAC